>NC_068401.1:28066193-28071193 GCF_023724105.1 Carassius gibelio | reverse complement strand
TAATAGCATACAAATAAAACTAAACTAACACAGTTCAGAAAATCATTTTGGGAGAAGTCGTCTTAAAGGTACAGTATCAAAAATATGAATAGTTAGAGGTGTAAATAATCATGAAAACCTGAATTATGACTGTTTTTGGTTCTACAACTGCACTTTTGCTGACATTATAGATGGACTTCAGGAATCTAATCAAAGCTGCAGAAGTGTGAAATACTGGCCGATGAGTTTAATCAGTGAATATCTGCTCGATCCTTCAGCTCTGAGCTGTTAAATCCAGCAAGACACAAAAACTATTCTATTAAACTATTACCATCTCACAGTCTGTATCTTCACGCATCAGGAGTAATTAGACTCCGTTATCTTATTACATCTACAATTAACCGACGCAAGAGGGCCAGAGACAGCTTTAGAAATCATCAGTCTGAGAGACAAGTGTGAGTGATTATTAACAGGTGAACTGTGTCTTTAAGGAGTTTGTTGACAAATCACTATCTAGTAAATAATGATGAACACCTCGAATAAGAGTTTGCTGCCACAGAGATCCCATGATTCCTCTCTCAGAGAAGTTCGAGTCTAATGGGATAAAAAGCAAATGAGTAAAGCTCAGATAATGTTGATAATGTGTCTCGCTCCATCTTTTGATTCTCGGCTCGTTCTCTGGTGTCTCGCTTCATTAATACCTGATTCTCAGCCCTACTGAAGCGGCTCTGTTTGTTTTCATCGCTGTCTTTCTGTGCGAGGCATTACCTCAGTAGAAGTGAAGAACGCTTGTTTGTGTCTCTCTGATGAAATACACTGACAGCACAGCTGGAGCAGATGTGTTTGATTGGGAACGTGTCACCTAAACACATGCATAAACTCCCTCAAATTCACTTAAAGGTGGAACACAACAAAAACCATGTTGTTATCGTTGGTGAATTATATTTCTCACACTTGCAAGGTTGATTTTACATCTCAAAATGTTGACTTTTTTTCCTTCAGCGTTGTCACAAATAAAAAGGTAAATGCAACTTTTTCTCTCACCTTTTTAACTCTTTGCAAGTTTATATCTTGCAATGAGTTTATAACTCTGAATTGCAAGAAAAAAGTCTGACTTGTGAGATATAAGCTCACAATTGCCAGATGCTTGAAAGATACATTGCAGCAATTGGAAATGAAATATCTGGTGAGTGGCGCTAAAAGGTCAATGCTCTATTGCAATTGAAAATAATGCATCTCCTACACCGACAGTGTTAAGAGCAAATGAAAGATAAAACACACTTGCTAAAGCAATCATGTTTCTACAAGTCTCTTTTACTTTGACTCGTGTTTCACCGGATCTCGAACACATTGCATTACAAACACAATGTTGTACCAGGTGCGCTACCGAGCAAGTTTACTGCATCAGAAAAGCCATACATATGGCGCTGTTAATGTGATCCAAACATCAAAATATATTAGTTTACAAATCATGCATCATAGTAAAAGTGTTTTGAGATTATATGAGGTGTTTTGAGGAGTTGTGCATGCAACCAAGTCAAAATAAGTCTTTACTAATGGAAAATCTGTCTCTGTAGTCATGATTCCTGTTATAAAGGAATAAAAGTCATTGGGGTTTAACTGCCTCTAGGGTTGATTTCAGCAGGAAACTGCAGTGAACTTTTTACTTTGTTTGTTACACACAGCATTACAGGAAAATACCATAAAATAAGTAAAGGACACATTTTATGTGATGTAGATTTGTGTATTCTGACTGTATGGACAATAATGAAGAAGAAGTTACACCTGTATGTTTGAGACTGGAGCAGATATCAGTCGGATCGGTCCAGAGCTTCATCTGATAACATGAGCAGATGAGTCTGATTTATTCTTGCAAAAGCTTGACAGAGTGAAAAGCACAAACCCTTTTTAAGATGAAGGACATGAATATTACATTACAGTGTGAAGAGTGAAGAGAGACATGCAGAAGAGAAAGCCAGTGGGATCAGGATCTTTGTTCCTCTCTCTGTGTGTCTGTGTATGTGTGTGTGTGTGTGTGTGCGGTGTGTGTGTGTGAGAGATGCCTTTGTGTCACGCTCAGGATTTCTCTCTGAGAGCTTAACCAAAGCGTTTCAGATTAGTGTGTGTAGGCTGAATCTTAAAAATGTCATTTAAAGCATCACACACAGTCTGCAGCAGTATAACACACACATGACAGACGAGAGCCGATTAAAGGTCTCACCTCAACAGAGAAGGAGACAGAGAAAGAGAAAAGATTCGGGGATGGAGGAGTGTGTAGTGTGTGTGTGTTTAAAACTATTGTACACTAGCATCACCAAATTAAATTGCACAAATAATGACTGTTTTCAGACAGGTTTTCTTGAACATGTCTTCGTCTGCCATGGTTTGGACAAACAGATAATTCTGCCTCACATTCACTTGATTGATTGAGTCTGAATGTGTCATATTGAGCCGGTCTGTGAAGTTTGTTTGGCTCATGTGTCATGCTTAAATCAACAAGAAAATAGATTTAGCAAAAAGCAATAAAACCTGACTTTACGACCATTAAGATGATTTTCTTTGCAATGTTACATTATTTTGACGATTAATATAATATAATTTGTCCTTAATAATAATTTTTGCGAATTATGATTATGATGTAATAATACAGAAACTCTTACCTTATTGTCATAAAAATATGTCTTATTAATAATATAATATAACATAATATTTTTTATCTTTTATTTATTTAATTGGAGGTGAAATATGACCAGGAGTGTTTTCATGAATGTCTGGAGGTCTTTAAATTTCTTAAAAATATGTAATAATGCAAAAAAGCTTAATGGTCTTAATAGTCATAATTGCTGGCTTCCATAACATAATATAATATAATATAATATAATATAATATAATATAATATAATATAATATAATATAATATAATATAATATAATATAATATAATATAATATAATAAATACATTTATTTATTCATTTATTTAATTTGAGGTGAGATATGACTATGTTTTGTGTTTTATGGAATGCAATGAAGAGAATATATTAAGCGTCTTAAATGATGAAAGCACTACAGTGCAGTGTATGTGTGTGTGTAATTATTGTTAAGACACACACACACACACACACACACACAGTATCTAAGTCTGTTTAGTCTCTGATCGAGACATTATTCTGCACAAACCGCATGAATGATGATCCATCTACAGCATCAGCTCCATGCAGCTATAATTAACTAATGAAATATATTTGAGAAGCTGATGTCATGTTTCTGTGACACAGTATAATGCATTTAACACATTTTGCTGATTTACATTTTTATGCCCAAAGTACCTAAAGGATCACATAATATTTATACTTTGTCACAACACAGCTCATTTAAATTGAAAATAAACTTATGAAGATAAAAATGGAGATTAAAAATAGTACAAAACTTCCAGTTTCCTTTTTAAAGCACCCGACTTATACACTTTCCTTTGCACAGTCATATTTACCTTTAAATCTTGATGTTAATCAGAAAAACTGCTTATGAACGTTATGCAGCAACTTCTGTTAGTGTCGGTTTGTATTCACAAGAAATTATTTTATTTATAAACTTTACACAACTTTATTGTGGCGTTGATAACTCAAGGTAAAAATAAATAAATAAATAAATAAACAGCCCCAGACTGATTTCTGGACATCCAAAAACATTTCTGATCAATCAGAGTCCTTTCCCAGCGAGTGGACAGACGCTTTCAGGCCATCTGATGCTTTTAATCATTTCATTTTTACAGCATTTAATAAATGTGAGTTTTTATAGCAATGGACTTACTACTTACGGCTTATAAGATCAAATTTCCACATTTCTTTTGATGCAAAGTAAATATATTCTCAGTTTCTATGTTTTTAAAATCCATGTTTTTTTTTTTTTTCAGTTCTCAAAAAATTCATTTCTTTTTTTTTCTGTTGCAGTGATGAAATGGTTTGTGCACATCAAATACGCACAAGCTGAATCTATCTCACGCAGTTAATAAATGATCTAAAACTACTTTAAAAGCATAAAATCGCACATTTGGATTGCACCCACGGCTCATCTCTCCGTATTGGTCACACACAGAAGAAGCATAAAGGATGTTGATACGTGACACGAGAGAGCATCATGGTTTAGATGAAGCCGCATAATCATCATAACCTCAATGTTATCGCATTTATGCAAACATGTGCATTTATAAATGCAGACACACCAACTATATTTAATATGACATCAGAGAAAACAAACCAGCACTATAATAAAAAACTGACACGCTTTATGTCTAGCATTGAAAAAAGGTTCGTAAATGGGTCAAATTCAGAATCAGATCTGAAAGTGTGTTTGTGTTTGTGCATCACACACCTTCTTCTCCATCAGTTGTAGCTGCTCCTTGTAAAACTGTTCCAGATGTTTCAGCTCATCTTCTTTCTTCTTCAGCTGTCGAGCCTGATAGAGACACAGAATAACCTGCTCAACATCACGCGTTCAGTTCAACAAAACTCTTGATGGCTTTCAAACGTGCTCGATGTCGAGGAGCAGCTCACGATGATCTGATGTCCATGATGGAAACTGTTTGAGCAGCCATCCACAACAGAAAGAGCACAGAAGCACTGTCACGTCATCACAAACTCACTGAATAATGCTGAGATTAGCCGGGGAGAATCATGAGCTTTCTGTGATGATGACAGACTTAACATGAATTACAATAACACAGAACACAAAGCATGATGGGACGGGATGAAAACACACACTTCAGATGCATGTATCAGATGATACACACTCAATCAGTGATAATACATCAAGAACACAAATATGATTGGAGAAATAAACATTTGGAAGACTTACAGTAGCAATAACACACAAACACAATGATTAAAAGAAGATTTCATTCATTCACATGATGTGTGATTATAGCAGCTTTAAAGTTAACATGAAAAATAGTTTTTTTATTATCTTCATCAAAATGTAACATGCAATCAGATTTGACAATGTTGTTACTGTTAACAAACTATTAAA
>NC_068401.1:27983693-28063693 GCF_023724105.1 Carassius gibelio | reverse complement strand
TCGCATTAAAACAACATCTCATGAGTTAGGATTGCCTTTTTCAGGGACGTACCTTCAGACAAATTACCAAAAATAAAAATGTAAATAAAAATGAATACAACCAAATAAAGAGTACAGCTCTTAAAATACATGATATATTTCTCTCACTGTTCTCGGATCAGATTGCTCTGTTTGTGTCATTGACCTTGAATGAGAGCAGATAGAATAATTTTACAAGTTTAATATTAACAGCACATTAGATCCCACCAAACAAGAAATCCCAGGATAAACATGATAACAATGCTCAAAGATGAGCACATTTCATCATTAAATCACAAATGAATCAATTAAAACCGTGAAAATTATCAGATAACTGATACTTTCACTTTCTCAGAGCCACTGAAGTTCAAAAGAGGAACAGTTACAACAGACTTCTGTACATAAAAGAGTAGTTACAACAGAATATGTGATTAAAATCTGATAAAGGTACAGTAGAATGACGCAGGACATGATGTTTGTTCTTTGTTTGCAGTGCAGATGTTGTTGTATGTCACCTTAACTCCGTGAATGACCGTGACATTGTCCTGTTCGTCCAGTCCGTACGACACTGATTTACTCTTGCTGTCCGCGGCCCCCATCAGCCCCGAAATAACCACAAACAGCCCGACAAGAGGAATATAATCACCCCGAGTGACTTCAGGGTCACTGTGTCCCGCTACGTGCGCATAAAATCATAAAACATCCTATTACGGCTTTACGCGCGTCACGTGACACTCGAAATGCACGATGGGAAATGTAGTTCTACGCAGTATACTGACGTCACCTGCAGGTCGCGGGAGAAAAAAAAGGAAAATATTTATTTTTTTATGTTTTAATTGTTTGCTTGATTGTGTTCTTATATTGAAATCAAAAACATTTTTTTGGTAATGAGATATTATAATAGAAATTGACAAATGCTCATTATGCTACTATTTAAGGTACTGTTTCATGGTAGTTGTTTTTATTTTTTTTGAATGCAGTGGTTGGCAAATAGTAATAATACTAATTTAATTTATTCTGCCTTTTATTTTTCTCTTATCGCTGAAGATTTAATTAATTCCTTCACATGTTTAAGGTCACCATGAAACAAAATAACTTCTGATGCAGTCTTTTCAATAAAAAGTAACTAAATTTTGGTAACTTAAATAAAATAAAATATAATTAAAAACCTAAACTTTCATTTACGTTGAAGTATTAAAATAACTAAAACTTAAACTGAAATAAAAATGTTTTATAAATAAATGAATAAATAAATATAAAAAGCACATACTAAAGCTAGTATTAAAATTAAAAAATAAAAGCTAATTTTAAATATCAATAAATACTATAATAGTAATAATCGTATAAATAATAATAGTGGTATATAAATACTGAAAATCATCAATCCCTCTTATTTTAATAAACAGTTATTATAGAATCAAAATGAAGTCCCAATGACCTTTTTGTTTTATGACAATTGTTTATCAGTTTTTTTATTTCTATATTTGATTGAAATGTTCGGCAAATAGAAATACCAATATTTAATTTATTTTGCCTTTTATTTTTTTATTATTGTTTTTTTTTTCGTGTAAAAAAATCGTATTTCATCTATTCAGATTTTCTTTTTTTATTTCTTGAAGTACATTTTTATAACGTCCTTCACACAGCAGTGAAACGGTGACGTTCAATAATAAAAAATAAAAGCCCGAGAACGTGATAGCGACACATTACACGTGTGAAAACCACTCACGTCACTTGAAGCGTGTTCCAAAATAAAAGTCCTCGGTTGTTCGTGTCATAGACATACATAGTAAAGGTTCGTGTGGCTCAAAATCAAGCCTCTTTGCTGGACCTAGGTGCAGTGTTCATCTGACTCAAATGGTTTCTTATTTTCTGATTTAAAACAGTTAATCTATAGACTAAACAGAATAAATACCCTGATCTTTATCAAAGCATTTCAGTGAAGAAAAAACAAAACTAAATATCTTTAAGATATGCTTCTAATAACAGGCTGCAATAAAAAAAAGAAGATATATTTAAAAAATGAAATAAGCATTAAGTACAATTTGCACTGAATTTCAGATTATATTACTCATATAACTCATTTACAGTTGCATTTCAGTGCAAAACTTTGCATTTCAACATTAAAACTTTAACACTGAATTGCCTTAAAATCACAGTGCAAAAAACCCCAAAACAAAACCAGACCATCCACACACATTTCTAAATACATACAGTTTAATCATAAAACATCTTCTCTCCATATTCAAATCAAATTTAAAGAAAAAAAGAGAAATAAGCATTATACTCAGGCCAGATTTAATTGAAGATTTTAAGAACTGAATCCAAGTTTAATGATGCCAGGCTGAAACAAAACCCACCAGATAACTAAAATAAATAAAAATCCAAAGCAAACATGTTCAAAACTATGATATAGCATGGAGAAATAAATGTTTTTACAAATTTCTAGACGAACGCTCAGCCCACATGAAGCATATGAACAGAGCCAAGTCAGATAACAGGGTCCTTAAGACTTCAAATTAGCAAGCAAATGAGCCAAATCAGTGCGAAACAACCCAGAAAACATAATATCAATACAATACAATGTATCAACAATGGCGATCAAGAAATGTATTACATTATGCACTACTACAGTTGGCTTCAGCACAGATCCGAGCACACAGATGTAAAATAAAAGAGCACTGGTGTTACACAAGGAATGATGAATTCATGGAATACAAGTCTTCAGTAACAAGTGTTAGTGATCAGAGGTCAGGTGTTGAGGGCCCTCCAGCGGTCCGAGTCGATGCTGTTGATGCTGTGTGCTCCGCTGTAGGGTCCCGACACCACGTCGTCCAGATACGCTCCAGAGCCGTCGATCTGTGTGCTGGAGAACGAGCTGTGCTCCAGATCCTTCCGACCCCGGCCCGAGGACGAGGTGGGGAGGTGCACGTCTGAGTCCTCCGGCTCATCGATTTGGGACTTGTAGGAGAAGAGGATCTTGGGCTCGGACCTGAAGAGAGACGAGGAGGAAGCATGAAACACGACCGGCAGCTTGTGCATGAACAGTACATTACAATAGATACAGTCCAGATCGGATGCAACTGATGTTCTTCTTATCATACAGATCAGGAGGAACATTCAATACATTTTTAAACATGCAAAATTCATTCAAAAACACTAAATGCATTGCAAATAAACACTGTTTTTAAGCTTTCTTGAAAAAATAAAATACATCACGGTTTCCACACACCAAAAAAAAAACATAATAATAAATACTGGCCAGCACAACTGTTCTCAACACTGATAATAATCAGAAATGTTTCATATTAGAATGATTTCTGAAGGATCGTGTGACTCTTATGAAAGCCCTTTTCCACCATATTCAAATAAAATTGTATGCATTTCAATTAAGAGTTAAAATGATTAGGAAAACTGATAGTTATGACATAAATAAAATGATAAAAAATTATTTTAAGTCATAATCATGACTCATAACTGACTTAGTCTCATAATTATAACTTTTGTAATAATCAGGACTTGTCATAATTATGATGGCAGAAATAGCTTTCCGTAATTGCAATTCCAAAATGATGAGATATAAGATAAATAGGACAATTACGAGACAAGTCAAACGCACGTCTAGATTCAAGTCATAATTATAACAAAATTGACTTTTCATGACAATTTTCACTTCTTATACTTTTTACCTCAATACTGGCATTTTTGTCAAAAGTGCTGCTTTTTATCTTATAATTGCATCTTCTGATGTCATAATAATCATTTACCGAAACATGTTTTTTTTTCTTGCGTGGTAGAAATGCAGCACTGAAGACTGGAGCAATGAAATATCGCAGGAACAAATCTTCTACAATATATTCCCATCTAAAGCAGTCATAAAAACTCTATTTAAAACTATCCAAACAGAAAGGACTTCCACAGAACGAGTTAAAGCTTGTATAATAATAATAATAATAATATAATGATTGGCCACTTTTGCTAAGAACATTAATGTCTTTAAGTGGTGTTAAGTGCAGTTTTTAAGCAACATCATTTCTATTTCTCTTCTGAAATAAAGAGTTCGACATTGCATATAGAAACACTCACGACTCAAAACTTCCCCGTGAGGTAATGCATGAGCCTGAGTTAAAAATAGATCCCATGAAGGTGCAGAATATGTAACTTTGTGGAAGTTGAAAGCCACTATTCATGTGCTGTGTGACTACAGTTCCTCCTGAGACTCGAGGTGTGACTGAATCACAGGCGGATCTACTCACCCGAAGAACCCTTTGAGGAACGTCACATAGATCAGAGGAGCAAAGACGGAGAAGTAGAGGAACGTGGTCACATCCACACAGCTGCAAACACACACAGAAAACTCAGCTCTGATAATCTGCCATCCATTTAAAGAGAGAGAATTCACGATAAATATTTAACTATTTCTAATATTATTGTAGCATTGAGACAAACCACTTTTCACTCACATATTACGCAAATAAGACAATGCATATTATAATTATATATTAAAAACACCTATATTAGATGAATTAGAGAATGCAAATGTTTTATTTTTGGGCTTTGTCTATATGCATCTTTTAGTGAGAAGAGCATGATGTATTGCCAAATACTTGCTTTAACAGATATAAGACAGCAGAGGAGATTTATACAAACCTTGTTTTTTAAATGCTAAATGTTAATTTAAAATATTTTTGAAAACTATTAGAAATTGCATTATCTGTTAACTTCTCCAACCAAATACTCTAATAAAACAAACAAAATAAACCTATGCCATAATTTATCATAAGTACATGTCTCCATGCTAAAATCCATTAACATATCAATTAAAATGTACTGATATAAAATTATAATTCAACTTAATTTGGAGTATTTCTTTAATGCTCAATGCACATTTCTTAATATTATGCCTATATTATTATTTGTACCAGTTTAGTAAACTAAAAGTAAAATTGCAAGGTATTTTTTTTATTAATAACTTATATATGCAAGTATTTTTGTAGTATACACTAGTGCTGTCAAATGATTAATCACGATTAATCACGATTAATCACATGCAAAATAAAAGTTTTTGTTTACATAATATCTATATGTGTGTGTGTGTATGGTGTTTATTTATTATGTACATATATATAAATACATAAATACAAGTATTATATTATGTACATACTATATTATGTAAACAGAAACTTTTATTTTGGATGCAATTAATCGCGATTAATCGTTTGACAGCACTACTCAGCACCAAATAAATGCATTTTAGCATGGTTTTATTCCCCTGTGGGGTGTGTTTGACAGACAGAAATGAATCCTCACCACAGGCCTTCGATGATGTCAGCACACAGCAGAGCGCTTCCCAAACCCTGAACCAGATTGAGCAGCGACAGGATGCCAGCGTACACGTAAAAACCCCTCTTGGCTGCGGCACGAGAACCAGAAACACATTCACATCATCATCCTCTGAGCGATTCCTCCGGTACAAACACTGAAACCCTGCGTGTACTCACATGGCAAAGAGATACGCTCCCTGACTGGAGTTTTAGGTAGGATGACTATCAGGGAATACACCTAAAGCAGATTATAACGCAGAATTAAACATTAATAATTCAATATATAAATGCAAAATGGTTTTGTAAGAAAGGAGAAGTATTTGAATAGATACCAGGAAGAAGAAACAGGAGCTGGCCAACCAGAAGTGTCTCCCGCCGTGACCGTAGATGTTGAAGTCTTTAGCGGAGAGATGTTTGTCCGGGAAACGAATCTCTAGAGTCCCCTGCGAGAGCAAGAGACAATAACTCACTAGAAGTCAATGTATCACATGTTTTTATAGTTGCTTGAATTAATCAGAGCTCAAAGACATATATTAAGCAATTTCTGGCGTGATAGATGTATGTAGATGTGTAGTGAATGGCTGTTGTGTAACACACCTGTGTGATGGAGTAGGCCAGAGCCAGGACCGCAGTGATGGCCAACACACGCTTGATGCTGGACTTGCTCTCCAGATGACCTGAGCAAACACAAGCAGCAAACACCTCACTTTAACAGGAAGTGCAGCATAGGCTCAAATAAAACAGGCTTCGTTTTCATGGGTTACAATGAACAGGTACATTTAGAAAACATGGAAAACACTATCACTAGTGTTGCTAGTGACAAAATAATAATAGAAATAAAATAAATAAATAACTGCAAAATAATAATAATATTTTAGGGACCAATTATCACTATTCCTAAACTACACAAGTACTTAAAAAGCATTCAAAACCATATAGCTTGAATAAAATTAAAATATAAAATATAAGAAAAAAATAAATAAATAAAAATGTTGAGTGCTGGCTTGGCAACTATAAAGAAAAAAATATAAAATAATGTATTTTCATTAGTGAAACTTAGAGTTAAAATGATAACAAAAATATACAGATAAAAGCATATTAAATCAAAAATAGTTAATACTGTGATAGATTAATAATACTTTATAATAATACACTTTCAATCCATTTGAAACATGTTTTTTACTAAAGCCTAATCATATGTGAGATCCGAAACAAACGCAGTGCAGGAACGCACCAAAAGCCAGTCCGAGTATCACGACGCTGAGCTCAATAGCCAATAAGAAGAACCTCGTGATTTCCCAAAGCACCTGTGAACACACAGAAATCACTGATGAATTCACCACACAATCACAGCTGACGTCAGAGAGAGTTTGTGTCCTTAATTCATGTTCCTGCCGCAGTGTGTCACATACAGTAAAAGTAGAATGGAATATACTGAACAATCTAAACGGGAATGAGTCATGTCTTGCATGTTTTAAATGTTTTTAAACATTACTTGTTGTTGTTAGTCGTGCTTTCAGATGCAGATGTGGTTTATATTACCATAGTTAACTCAAGATTGACAGAAGTCAGTGTGATGTGTGTGTGTGTTTTCACCTTGTCTATGAGTGTGGCGGCGCTGGATGTGCTGACGGTCATGGAGACGATGGCACGAGTGATTCCTACAGCCGCCACCACGAACACCTGAGAGAGACACAGTCATTACAATCACACACCTGCAGCTCACGCCGGACGCTCTGCTGCTTACCAGGATGTAAAACGCCACGAATATAGGGCTGGAGGTCAGACGGATCTTAGCACGAGCAGAGGGAAGCTTCCACATCAGGAAAACCAGGAAAGCCACGTTTGGGACGAGCAACATCACGTCCCAGTAACGAACCCTGACGGACAAACAGAGACCAAGAGTTACGAATCAGACCAAAACAGAGACATGCATTAAACGGGTTTAGATTAAACAGCACACAAACAAGCCGTTTATTACTACAATACTAGACCACACACACACACACATCTAAAACTGGAATTTCAACTTTTCGTGCGGTGATGGAAAGCACCTATATATCCACATAAACACCTCCTGGGAACCAAAACAAGAAGTTTACACTGAAGTCTTAAAATAAAATAAAAAAAAGCAAAAAATATATCTAAGAAAAATGTAAATAGAAATGCAAAAAATAATAATTATAATAAAATAAAAAAAAGAAATTAGGTTTGAGGCTAATTTCCCTCTTCAACAAGTTATCTTAATAAAAACTAAAATATATGAATGTATAAAAAATTTAAAATGTTTAAATACTAGCATACATATGTGGCACATGCAGTTAATTAAGTTTAATTTTAAGCTTTATTTAATGAACACACTTTTAATAAACACCAAAAAACAGTTATTTGAAATTGTAACAATATTTCACAATACTAATGTTTTAATGTTCAAATAAATGCAGCCTTGGATGTTTAGTTTTTTTTAAACACATCACTGACACTAAACTTTTGAAAGGTAATTTAATAAATAAAAAAATGACTGTAATAATGAGAATATTATTTTGTCAAATGTCCATAAGAAATACTGTTCATTTCTGATGAAGTCTGAAAATCTTTTTCTCTGAGGTACAACAGACAACCGGAAACAATAGACCTACTGTTCTTTCTTTCGACATAATTTGCTGATTTATGAATTTAAAAAGACAAGGAGAGGAAGTTGTCATGAAAGAGCCCATGACATCCTCTTAAAGACACGCAGAACTATTCTGAGCTTCGAGTCGTTCAGCAACACAAACCCCCTCGAAGGAACACAAAACCCAGCGCTCCCAGGAGAGCCAGATGGGATTTTAATCAAATTACAGAGGACAGTCCCGTCTGAGAGAGTCACTACAAGCACAGAAACAAAAGCAGAATTGAAAGCTCACGTTCTAAAATCTCAAATCCTCACAAAAGATCATCTGTATATCTGAGAAATATTCTTCAGTATATGAGCTCAGAAACGACATGCATTCAGGCGTTCAAACATGGCAAAGAGCCCAGATGAAGACCACAGTCAGTTACACACGGAAATGCAAAACAAAACTACATCAGATCACAAATCCTTGTCCTTTCGCTTAGTTAAACTGAAAAAAAAAAAAAAAAAAAACTACTTGGAAATTTACAGTTACTCCATATATCAGACATGCACATAGCATATTAATAGCAGAAAGGACACATATGTGACCCTGGAGCACAAAAGGAGTCTTAAGTAGCACAGTATTATATTTGTAAAATAAGTCAACAATGCAACTTCATTTGAACAACTTTAAAGGTTCGATTTTTTTTTTGCATCTTCAGATTCCAGATTTACAAAAAGTTGCATCTCAACCAAATATTGTCATATCATAACAAACCATACATCAATGGAAAACTTGTTTATTCATTTTTTTGTGGTCCAGGGTCACACACATGTCCACAGTCAGTGTGAAGCAGCCGTACCTGGAGTGTCCGATGTCGTCGTACAGGATCTGCAGGCATCTGTGTGGTTTGGTGATGTTGGTCTCATGGTCAGGGTTGAATTCGGAGCTGTTGTCCACGGTGGGAAACACACTGGTGCTGACATAACGGAGCAAACGTCCTGCATCAGTCACAGTCTCCAGCATTCTGGATTAAACCTCTGCAAAACACAGCACTGAACTCCTTCAGTTCACACTCATACTGACATACAAACATATATAATATACAAGCAACTTATCTGTACGTCAAGCACAGATTTCTAGGAGTTCACCATAAAAAAGCAGAATATTAGATTCACAGCTGTGTCGATGTAACACAAAGACACAAGAGTTGAACATGTAAAGAACTAACATCTAAAAATGAGAAATGTTCCCTTGGCACATTACTGAAATAAAAAATTTTTAGTATTAAAATTACTAAAACGGAAATAAAAAGAAATTAAAGGCAGATTGAAATATTTAAAGATTAATTAATAACAATAATTGCTAAAAAGTAAAAAAGGATTGTATATAAATATATATATATATATATATATATATATATACATATATATATATATATATATATATATATATCGACACTAATTAAAATATTAATAAATGCTGTAATAGTTATGTAAATAATATTAAAATAACAACCCCACTTTGACAATTTACTGACTTGCTTAAATCAGGCATCACAAACATTTTCAAATCCCCAAAATGTTACATTTTGTAACAGATCTGAAATGTTTCGAATGTATGAAACCTTACAAAGTTTCTCCCCAGGAATGTGTGTGTATTCACACAGATACACGTTACATAACACACTCAGACCAAACTGTGATGAAAAACAACACAAACTGATCCAAACACAAGCACAAAGCGTCAGTGAACTAGAATCTTCTGTATGTTTACTGTATTGTGATGTATCATGTGACATAATTCACACACTGCGCGCGGATATATCAGCTGATAAACCTTAAAAACACAGCTCACCTTTACCTGCTGATGATCTCAGATCAGAGCCGGCGTGCTGCTGTATTAACGAGATCATAAGCTAGTAGTTGATGCATAATAACTTCTCCGTCGGTTGCTTGTTTACAGGCGGAATGAAACTGACGCGTCGTGAACATACGTGAACGCGTCATCGTATCAAAGATGGCGTCATCCGTGAAACCTTTCACAATAAAAGACTCAAAGACGCCACTAAACATTTGAGTACATTTAATTGCTACTTTGATAACTTATGCTCTACTGTAGATTAATTTATTTTGCACTTATATTTTATGTAATGATATTGCCTTGATTTGCGCTTGTTGTCATATTACTTCCATTTAAATCTATTAATAAAACGAATACACATGTATGCTTTATAAGTACTAAAATAGACACACACACACACACACACACACACACACACACACACATATATATATATATATATGCGATTATAATAAACCACACAAAAATTTTAATTTATATAAATAAAAACGACACCGAAGATACCTCTTTGCGGTCAAAACTTCAAAATAAAAGCCTTTTCACCCTTCCTAAGTCTATGGCACCCATCTAGGCAACCCTTCAGAATAAAAGACAAATATAAAAATAAAAAAACTTTGTATTTAGAAAAAAAGGTAGATTCTACTGTTTATTTAAATTAGAAAAAAACAAGTTTTAATACACGTTAAAAGAAAATCACAGCACATAAACAGAATTAGAAATGTTTTAAATGCAATGTGGTCTTGTATTATTGAAGTTAAGTGCAACATCACATGCATTGAACATTCAACACTTGAACTGAGGGATACTGTATATGATCAAATTAAGCACTGCAAACCGTATGCATGTGACAATCTAATGTAGGATGATGCATTCAATGCGTAAGTGAACATTAATGACATATTGCATCATAACATTATGACAACAGGATAAGAACAGATGAATAAGGTCTGAGAAGTTATTTTAGCATTTGTTGTATAAGGTGAATCAAGCAGGTTTCTTCAGTCACTAGTGAACAGTGATGTGTGCTTTGGGTTGACCAGACATCATCCTCACAGCCAGATACACCGGCTGTGTGAAGTTTACTTTAAAGGTGTGCAGGTGAGTTTTATCTCCACTCACATCACTGACGCTGTAAAACACTAAAGAGCCGGTGCTGAAGCTGAGGCGTATCTCCATCCTCTTCAGAGACGGTGTGCGTCTAAGCGGCGTGTCCTTTCCTCTCTCGTACGCTCTCAGAAGGTTCTCACAGTACATGAGGCACCAGGATCCAGCGCTGCTCTCCAGACCGCTGCCAGAACCAGATCTGGGCAGATCTCCGTAACACACGGCCACAACCCAAGCACAACCTTCAGCCCGGAAGTCCCAGAGATGTTCTCCTCGGACGAAGCTCTGGGAGCTCAAAGCCTGGAAGAAACTGGAAAACCTCTGAGATCTGGCCGGATACGGCTGTTTGGCTGCGCTGAAAGACACCGTTTTGAGGTCTTCGGATAAGAGCAGGTTGGGATGGATGGTATCAGGGTCGAAGGTGACCTCGGATGGGTTGAGAACGACGCGCAGCGCCCGCTGAGAGGATCCCAGTCCGAGACGGAGTTGGGTATTTTGTTTCTCGATCTTCTCACAGACTTCCTTCAAACTGCTGGATAACTCCTGACCGCTGGAGGAGTCCTGCAGATGCTCCAGAGTCACGCTGGAAACCTCAATACAACATGCATCATCCGTCTCGTCTTTTAACGTGTTGACCTGAAGTTCAGCGGCTCTCAGTTGCTTCTGGAGGTCGGTCAGCATCCGCACTCTTTTCCCAACAGCATCTTCTCTGGGTCTCAACTCGGCCTCCAGAAGCTTCAGAGCAGTCGTGCTGTAGGTCTTCATCAGCTCTGCCATCTCCTCCAATACGCCGCTCACATCTTTCCTCAGATCTGCGTGTGTCGCTTTAACCGCAGCCTCTATGGCCTTCTCCTTATTCACCAGATCATCTACTACAACCAGCTTTTCTTGAAGACTAGAGATGACAGGATTCAGACTAGATTCACTGGTCTCCGTCTCCAGCAGAGAGCTCTTCCCAGAATCTGTTGATTTGCACACATCAGCGTCTTCTGGAGATGTCTGGTCATTAATTATCTCGTCTTCTGCACGTGGCTGAAGTTCACAGCTGATGTTGTTGGCTCTGTAGGTCTCAACTATCTGTTTCAGCTTGATGTTTCTCGGAAGGGACTCTGGGCTGAGATGTTCCTGTCCACAAACTGGGCAGCAGAGGACTTGATCATGTCCAGATGATTTGTCCCTCTCTGGTGTCTCCAGACACACCAGACAGAAACTGTGCGCGCAGGGAAGAGTGACCGGGTCGAGGAAGAGATGGAGACAGATGGGACAGGACAGCTCTGACTCCAAACAGCCGTCAGGAGAGCCGTGTGCCATGATGCCTGCAGGACACACAGAGAGAAGCACAGTTACAGCAATGCTGCTCTGGGTTTAGTGCAAACATGTCTCCTAGTTTGGAAAGAAATCTGGAAAAACTGGATTCCCTAGAAGCACATTTTCACCAAACATGGCATCAAAAGCCATAATAATTAATGAAAAAGTTTAAATTCTGAGATAAGCACAAAAAGTTGCCAAAATTCTGAGAAAAAGTCATAATTATGATATTATTAGTCAAAATTGTGGCATTAAAAGTTACAATTATGACATAAAATTAGAAATTCTGAGATAAAAAGTCACAATTATTAGATAAAAAGTTAAAATGAGTCATGATTATGACTTTTTCCCAACACTTTTGACTTTTTATGTCATAATTTATTATTATATTATTATAAAAAAAAAAGATAAAAAATTTGTAATTATGACATAAAAGGTATGAGACGACAAAATTAAAAGATAACATTATAATTATTAGATATTGAAATATTGATGCTAAGCCATTATTATAATACAAAGTCAAAATTAGATAAAAATCACAATTCCGATATAAGTCATCATAGATATGACAAAACAAAGACATTTTGAGATTCTATGTAGGCCTAATTAGTTATAAGATAAATTCTAAATTATGAAATAAACAGTTAAAATTCTGAGATAATTTTTAGACAAAAACATTTAAATTATGCATCATTAAAAAATGACATAAAAGGTGAAACATTTTGTCATAATAGTTTTTTAAAATAAAGACTTTTTAATATCATAATTTTTTTAAAATCTTACAACGTTTTTTTTTCTGTAGCAGGAATGGGCTTCAGAAATGATCTGTTTAATATATTGATAATCGTCAGTCTTGTTGATATGATGCATTCAAAACAAAAGGATATTTTATTTTTATATGGAAATAAAAATATATGTTGACCCTGGAGCACAAAAGCAGTTATAAGCAGCACAGGTATATTTGCAGCTATAGCTAAAAATATATTGCATGGGTCAAAATTATGAATTTTTCTTTTTTTTTTTTTTTTTTTTTTTTTATGCCAAAAATCATTAGGATATTAAGTAAAGGCCATGTTCCATGAAAATATTTGATACATTTCCTACTGTAAACATATCAAAACTTAATTTTTGATTAGTAATAAGCATTGCTAAGAACTTCATTTAATCAACTTTAAAGATTGCTATATTTTCAAATAGTTGCATCTCAGACAAATATTGTCCTCCTTACAAACCATACATCGATGGAAAGATGATTTATTCAGCTTCCAGATGATGTATAACTCTCAATTTCAGAAGATGTCCCCTTAAGGCGGGTTTTGTGCTCCAGGGTCACGTGCTGCAGCTGAAGCCTGAACACGAGGCTCGACTCTGACACCTTCCTCTAACACCCGGCTGTACAGTGAACTGCTAGGTCACAGCACACTCTTCCACGCCATAAACCTCGTCCTGCTGTTAATCGCGTGTAGAACAACGATAGAAACCCTTTCAGAAAGACGTGCATGGCTCTTTCAGCTGTTTATGTGCAGCCATTTTCCACCATGAAAACGTGGGAGTCTTTGGAACTCGTTTATTTACAGTCTGTGGTGTTTACAATCATAACTGCAACACAATATCATATTTCAATGTGAATCGAGGCTAACGGGACCAGACCGTTAACGCCTGATGATCGTTTCCCCGTCTTCACTCGTCTATTACTGTCTGGTTTATAGCTTCAGTTAACGTCACAATAATCATAATGTTTCATAAACTGCTCGTTTAAGATCTGTGTAATGCACTTACCTGCTCTCTTCCTCCTGATGACGCTTAAAGTGAGATATCGAGGGTGGATGTTTGCTACGAGTGAAACAGCAGTTATAGTTCATCTAGCGGACAGTAAGTGTGTCATTAGATCTGTATTTACAGTCATACAGTATATACACACCTTTATTGAAACAAACTCTGCTGCTTCCGGATGGAGCTCCACAGCAGCGCGCGCCATTCATCCACGATGATGATGATGCACGTGAGCACGCACGATCAACAAACAGCTGATTGGTATTTTGGTACTTATACAATTAATATAACTGGTAATGATAACAAAATGAACAAAAAGCTTCCCATTGATGTATGGTTTATTTGGCTGAGATAAAACATTATTTGAAAATCTGGAATCTGAGGTTGCGAAAAAATCAAAATAATTCTGTCCAAAGTCCAAACTAAGTCCTTATCAATGCATATTACTAATAAAACATTACGTTTTAACATATTTATTACGGTAGGAAATTTACAAAATATATTTATGGAATATGATCTTTACTTGATATCCTTACGCGTGTGTATACATTTCATAAAATTACAATAAAAATAATAAAACGACAATAAAGCTCCCATTTAACAAATATAGTTTTTTAAAGATGGAAACTAACAAAAAAAAAAAAAAAAAGTTTAGAAAAATATTTTTTTGTCAATATTGTTTATTAGACTATTGAATGTATGGGCAATACTACAAATATAAACATAAATAGTAATAATAAACTATTTTCTACATATTTGGTCCAGTTTTGTCAACATAAAAAAAATAATTATTTTACCAGTCATACGGGAACTTTGATCTTTAATGGAGATTGTTATTGATTTAATTGTTAATGTATTCTTTAAAATTTTTATATAACAATACATTTATAACATGTATTTTACAATATCTCAAAATTAAATTTTATGTCAGTACGATGTGTACCTAACTAAAAAATAACACTGATATGAGCGTATTGAGTCTAATTATTATTTGAGCAGCATGTTTGGATGACATCAGACCTGACTGTACTGTACAGAGAGCAGTGTATATATAACCAGCAAGTTTTGATCAGAGCTCAGCGTATTCAAGATCACTATCCATCACAGATCACACTTCTTGAAGACAGCAGTCTACACGATACACTAATGTCCAATCACGCTCGAGGAGATGAACGAGCAAGTGATGCTTACTTTGAGAAACATCTGAAAATCCAGTCAGGGCAAATTTAAAGGGATTTTTTTATTATTGTTTCAATGTTCTTTAAATACAATAAATTGAAATCAAATATATCTCTATATATATATATAGACTGTCTCTGTTTTAGCTGAATTTGAATGTCCGAAATAAATAAAATACAACTCAGCTGTATGAACTATTTGCTGATAAAACACACTTTTACAGTAACCAGCGATTGTAAAAAAGTTTTTAAAAAGATCTCAATAATAGAAAACATTATTTGGGGGAGAAGTTGAAATGAACATAGACCTGTGTTATAGTCACAGTGCACAGGTATCTGTGGGTCAAAAGAGCTTCTCTGATGCTCAGTGTAGTGTTATGCTATCATCACCCAGCGTGCATCATGTGTTTGAGAAGGATTGTGCGTGTTTGCATGTGTGTGTGTCTCCAGTGTTGATGCTGCAGCCGGTTTGGGTGTGAACACACAGATAAACAGAAAGGGAAGTGAGCAGAGATGCTGAGGAAGAGGTCTATCTGAGCAGACGATGGGTGTCTGTGTTTAGGTCAGCTCAGCGAGGTCCAGCCGAGGCACAGGCTCTCTCCAGAAGGAGAAATGACTGAACTCAGGACAGTCGAAGGAGGACGCAGGATCTTTACAGATGAAGGGGAAGATGTGATCCACCACATCACTGAGATGAGAGTAACTGAGAGTAACACACACAGAGCAAAGTCAAACAAGTGCATTTCTTTTCGTTTTGTTGAATTCGTGAATATTGTATAGAGGTGAGTAAATGACAATAATTTTGGGTGAGCTATTCCTTTAATACACTGTTTGATTGTGTGTATACTGTACAGACACTACTAGCCAAAAGTTTTTTATGTCTTCTGCTCACCAAAGCTGCATTTATTTGACCTAAAATTAGTGCTGTCAAACGATTAATCGCATCCAAAATAAGTTTTTGTTTACATAAATATCTGTGTCTGCTGTGTATGTTTATGTATATATAATTACACACGCATGCATGTGTATATTTAAGAAGAGTATGTTATGTTTATATATTGAATATATTTATATATATATTATAAAATGTATATGAATATTTAAAATATATATACACATGCATGGGTGTGTGTATCTATATATACATAATATATCTGTGTGTGTATGTGTATATGTATTATGTAAACAAAAACTTTTATTTTGAAAGCGATTTATCGTGATTAATCATTTGACAGCACTAGTAAAAAAATACAGTAATCTGTGATTTACAATTTAAAAAAAACTGTTTTTCTGATTATATTGTGAAAAGTAATTTAGCCCAGTGATCAAAAGATGACTTTTTAGCGTCATTACTCCAGAAACATTTCTGATTATAATCTATGCTTAAAAAAATAAAATAAAAATAAACAGTATTTGCTGATAACCTTTTTTTATGGAAAATGTGATGCACTATTTTTTAAAAGTATGGGGACAGTAAGAAATTAATAATTTTTTTTCCATCAAAGACACATTAAAGGAACATCTATAAATCAAAGAATCCTGAAAAATGAAATTTTTCGACAAAAATTATTGTTTTCAACATTGATGATTAGAAATGGATGGACTATTCCAGACTCACGAGGACTTGTTTCCTTTGGTCTTCTCTTGTATGAGTTCTCCTTTGGGGTTCACAGTGAAGATGTGAGTCTCAGGAACACCCACCTCTTTATACGCGTATGCATCCTACACACAGACACAAAACACAGTCAGGCCTGTTCCCATCACTCCTGACATGTTTGTGATGCTGAAGGAAAGCTCACGTTAGTTCTGTTGCCGAAGGCGGCGTAGAAGGGCTGTGTGACGGGACTGAACAGATCTCTGATATCAGTGAGACAGGCGATCTTAAACACCTCCGGCTTCTTCTCAATCACCTCCCTGAGAACACACACACACACACACACACACAGTCAACAGTAGTGTTAGAGATGGCTGTGATCTACATTAATGGTCTGTTTGTGTTCACCTGTGTAAGGCTGAGAACAGGCTGCTGGGAGCCAGAAGCACCGGTCCTTTGGGTAAAACCGTTCCTCGATCATTAACCCATTGCAAGTAAGCCTTAGTGATGTCTGCCATGCCTATAGCTCGAGCCGAACAGTACAGGAACTTATAACCGTTCCTGCAAGACAAGAACAGGATGAGAAATGCTTCTTACACACACTAGCAGTCAAACGCGTGAGGGTCAGTTAAAAGTGTAATGATTTAAACTGAAAGAAGTCTCTTCTGCTCACTCAGGCTGCATTTATTTGATCAGAAATACAGTAAAAATAGTGAAATATTATTATAATTTAAACCCAATCTCTTCTATGTGAATATCTGTTAAAATGTAATTTATTCCTGTACTCAAAACTGCATTTTTACACTCTTCAGTGTCACATGATCTTCAGAAATCATTCGTATATACTGATTTGCTGTCGTGTAATATTCTTGTGGAAACTGACATTTATTTATTTTTAGGATTCTTGGATGAACAAAGTCCAAAAGAACAGCATTTATTTAAAATAAAAAAAATATTTTTGTCACATTATAAATGTCTTCACTGCCACTTTTGATCAATTTAATGCATCCTTGAGGAATAAAAGTATTAACAGGGCTGTCGAAAAATTAAAGCATGCATTTTATCACATAACATATTCAAAAACAGCTTAACAGGCCAGAACAGAGTATACCAGATGTCTTAAGGTGCATGAGGTTTTAACAGGTTACAAATAAATTGGCAAGATGTGATGCAACATAAGCCTGTTGTGATGCATGTTAGACTTCATCAGCAAATATACAGGTGCAATTAACATCAATAATTGTACATCTCAGGTAAAAAAATATAAATATATATCTATATAATAAAGGTATATGACACCTTTATATATGGCATGTATATTTGGGTTGCTGCTGCTGCTTAAAACAGTTTCTGTATGTCTCAAAACTACATATAAAAATGTGCACATATTTATAGTGAACAACAAGTGTTTCATTAAATCAGGAAGTTGTGAATTTGTTTCTTACTGATGTATTTTGTGATATAGTTTGGCGATGCCGTGATGAGTCCAGTCTTTCCCCAGCTGTGGTAAAATCTGGCCCAGAGCATCTGACCTGATACAGAGAGAAAGATGAACCACTGTCAGCCTGATGTGACAGAGAGTAACCTAAAATCCTGCAGGGATTCAGAGAGACTCGCCTGGTGATGGTCCCGTCGATGTCGGAGATGATGATTTTGTCGTCGTAGTTCCAGAGGTAGATAGCGGCTTCACAGCGACAGGTGCCCTGATACTGTGTGGTCACACTGAACACAACCGTATTAGCTCCTTCACGCAGATTCAGACCCTCCTGACACACACACACACACAGAAACATCAGACACTCACACAGGCCACTGCTCATGTCTAGTCTATCAATGAGTAGTGTTTTCAATAAAGCAGCCTACATTAGAGAGCACTGAGTAATGCAAAAGATTCTCACTACTGTAATACAGCAATTTAAATTCATATAATCAAGCTTGATTATCTAAATGCATATGTATATATATATATATTGTGGTTATTTATTTATAGATGTTTTATTTTATTTGCATTGTGAGATTTTAATGCACAATTCACAGTAATCATATTTTCAACCTAAATTATTACTATTGTAAAATTTATTAAAGCCGTTTCCATCATGGAATATAATAATAATAATAAATCGTTTTCTCACACAAATGCACAGTTTTGAGTTTACATTTGATAATTATGACTTTTATGTCTAACAATTCTGAGAAAAAAATCTGAAATGTGAGATAAGATGATAAAGCCTGAATTGTATAAAATAAAATAAAAATTGCAGTGACCTTTTTTCCACAGTTGAAACAAGTTTTTGTGGATGGAAAAAAAATTATATTGTGACTTAAAAAAAAAGATTAATATTAAAAATATTAATAAAAATAAATTATTCAAAAAAAGAAATATTAATAAAACACTAATATTATTTCCTTAAATAAATAAATACCTATTACTTCATATTTATTTTGAGGTCAAATTTAACTAGACGTGAAAAAAAAGGCCGACAAAATGACTAGTTAAAATTTACCTCAAAATAAATCAATAAAAAAGAAATAATATTTATTTATTTAATATTAATATGTATAATATATATATATATATATATATATATATATATATATATATATATATATATATATATATATATATTAGGGGTGTAATGATACGCTTGTTCGTATTGAACCGTTTGGTACAAGGCTTTCGGTTCGGTACGCACTATGTACCGAACGGTTCGTTGGACTAATTAATTATATTTGAAAAAAAAAAGTTAAATATAATGATATGCGTTCAACAAGGTAGCCCAATAACCCAAACGACGTAACAGGCAACACCCCTGACACCCCGGAAGAAGAAAAAAACACCAACTTATATGTTTATGTTAGGCTACTCAGCAGGCGCTCGCTCACTCAGTACGCGCTTCATTTACGTTATAGCCGCCGATATGAGACCTTATTATTTACCATTCATTCTGTCATCACCATTATAGCTTGCAGGGAATCCAAAGTGCACCCAAACACCAGACCTGTTGCTTATTGGAGGATCTTCTATTTCTGGTCTGTTAAACACATTGGCCATTATGCAACGAGCCTTCAGCGCGTACTGAGTGAGCGAGCGTTACAGTATTCCTTCATGAGCCCATTTCAGACAGACCGTAATTCCTGTTTTGTTCCAAAAAACATAAGCCCTATAGAAAACCAATTGAGTAAAAACACACTCAATATAAAGAGTTACAGAGTTCCATATAAAAAGTTACATCTTTGTATTAGTTCATAACTACTACAATAATAGAACATTTTCATTTTTTCTTTTTTTTTTTTTTTATAAGGAGCTGTTTTTGTTTTATACAGTATGCTGCTAAGAAAACACCTTAGAAGATTGGTAGAAAAATAGCTCCATCATTGTTCAATGTAAAAAAAAAAAAAAAAATTGTTAGTTTTAATAAATAAAATTTTTTTAAAAATCAAGGAAATTTATTTGCCAATTTTTTCATTGTGTTGTATCTAAAACGTACCGAACCGTACCGAACCGTGACACCAGTGTATTGTATCAAACCGAACCGTGAATTTTGTGAACCGTTACACCACTAATATATATATAATGTTTATATTTATTTGGAATATTCTTCTAAATAAAGTCTTCCACTTGCTTATGACTAAACTCTATTTGACACACAGATGCTGATGCTGTTGTTGATGGGACTCTTACGATCTGTTCAGAGGTCAGCCGCAGAGATTTGCGGTACATCTGACTGATGCACTGCGCCGTGTTCATCGCTTCACTGTTCTTCCTCACGGAGACAGAGCCGTCCTCATCACTCGAGAGTTCAACAGAACTCCTGCATACACAGAACAAACAGAAATGCATGCATATACTGGGTCAAAGATCAAAGTGAGCAATGCACAGCAGTGCTGATAATACTGCCTTTCACCATGTTTAACTGAAGTCAAAGGTCAAGTGCTCTCTGATAAGGAGAGGAAGCCTATACACACACATGTTGGTTTCATAACAAGCGTACAAAATGTATGCAACGTTTTAAAAAGTCCCTGAAAGGTTGCATGAGATTTAAATGCTTTAAGATGTGGTGCACACGCATGCATTGCATTTAATTTACTTTGGTTTCATTTTCTCTCATTTGTCCTGTAGATTTGTGCTTTATACTGACACCTGTTGGTGTGGCTGCATGAAATTTAATTAATGTATGCTGCTTTTGTTTATTCCTTTGCATAATTTTTTGTCTCGTATCATGACACATAGGACATTTCCAACACATTTTTGTGCACTTTTGGTGGTTTGCGCTGGTGCATGCCTTCTGAAGCTTCTGAATTATTGAGTGCATCATGTTTTGCATGCATGCAAACACACATCTTACTTCAGTGAAGAGTGTCCAGTGATAGCAGCCGATGCTTCAAGCTGATTCCTCTCTGCATCTGACCTTTGGCTTCCCTAACATGAGAAAAAAATGCATGTGCATGTGCCGCGTTAGAGATATACAGGCGCAGTCAGCAGATAGTGTACTTATCAGTCTCTCAAAGGGAAATTGCACAATAGAGTTGCTCCTTTCTTGACATAAGCATTATTTCTGAAATGTTAGATTCAGTTTCATATTGAGTTTTTACCACAACATTGTTCCGATCTTTCCTCCTCCAGGAGAACCACCAGCGGCCAGACTTTTTAGGCATCTTATCTCTGACCAGTTGCTCAATGGTGCTCTACAGCAGAAAAAACAAGTCATGAGCTCTGAACGATTAGTCTTAGGAGCAGTAATCAAAGATCTCTGGCCCCATCTACCTTTGGTAAAGTCTTCTGGAAAGCCTGAACTGACAGAATCATTGGTGCTGCCACTGCCCAGTTATAATATCTGAAACAAATCGACCACGAACCATAATATAATCAGAGTGCATATGTGATGAAATGAAGCCAAATGTTGAAAAATATGATGCCGGGCAACAACTCCAAAAATCCATAAATGCAAGAAAAAAAAACATCTTCTTTTGTGCTCCATACTTTATTTAAGGCTTAACACAAAAATAGCATTAGATAATTTTTGGGGGGTATTTTCACAAATGTAATTTGCAATTAATTAGATTAACAAGTGATGTGATCACTTGTAGTACTACAGTCTGCTGTTACCAACAGTTTTAATAAATGAATATAACAGATGCTAACTTCGAGTTGATGCAGATGACAAGGTTCGGGTCTTCAGTAATTCCAGGGTTGTTGACAAAGTCTTGATACTTGACAAGATGCTCCATGAACTTCTCTGTGACACACGAACAAAAGAAAGAAAGAAAGAAAGAAAAGCGTTAAACTACAGGAAGAGCTAAAGATACCGGCTTGAATCATTTTTGTGTTCTGCATGAAACAACAAAATCACAATCATAACATATTTGATGCTCAATATATGTGACCCTGGGCTACAAAACCAGTCATGAGGGTGATTTTATTTATTTATTTTTATCAAAATGTATGCATCAATAAATAAATAAATAAGCAATCCATTGATGTATGGTTTGTTAAGATCTTATAATATGTGTCTGAGATACAACTATTTGAAAATCTGGAATCTGAGTGTGCAAAAAAAATCTAAATATTGAGAAAATCGCCTTTAAAGTCCTTAGCCATGTATATTACTAATCAAAAAATGTATTTTTTATATATTTATAGTAGGGAATTTACAAAATATATTAAATGGAACATGATCTTTACGTAATATCCTAATGATTTTTGGCATAAAAGAAAAATGTATCATTTTGACCCATTCAATGTATTATTGACTATTGCTACAAATATAACTGTGCTGCTTACATTTAGTCATCGAGCAGATGCTTTTATCCAAAGTGATTTATAAATGATGGCAGCAGAAGCAATCAAAATAAATAAAAAAGGCAATAATATGCAAGTGCTGTTAGCTGTATGTATAAAACAAAAAGAAACAAGCAGATAGAATATAAAAACAGAGGCCCTTTTCCCCCGAGTTAAACTTCCCATGACTAAAACTACTACTTCTGACTGGTTTTGTGGTCCAGGGTCACATATGAAGTGAAGAGTAATAAGATATCACTGTGGGTGGAGCTACACGGCACACGGAGACAAAAGCAGAAACTACAACAGAACTCGTGACTGAACATGGCTGGATTTATAGGTTAGTCTCTCTTCACCTTTACTGATCTGACTGATGTCTCCTCTCCCACACAGAGACATGGTGACGTCCAGCGCGTCTGTGGTGGAGTCGGACAGATATTCAGAGCTGCTGTCTGTGTTAGCGCTGGCCAGTGATGAAGAGGACATCTGACCCGAGGGAGGACACGGATCCGGTCCATGAGTCCAGACGAGATCTGACGACTCCGTCTCACTGAAGACATGGAGAGAGGGACAGGAATTAAAAACCTGGACAAGCGTCTGGACATTGCTCCTCATTCCTAATATTACGCTTAATAATAGTACAGTAATCAGCCACAACCGCAGAACCATCACAGACGTGGATCTGTCCACAGTGACGGGTTCTGACTTGACCCTCCAACTCTCGCACACAAAACAAAATACAAAAAAACTTTTAGACTTGTGTTTATTTTTATATATTGCTACGTGCACTGAGACATGTTATAGCACATGTGTATCCTTGCTCTTTTGTTAATTTTGATTGCTTCCATTGTCCTCACTCGTAAGTCGCTTTGGGGGAAAAAAAACATCTGCTAAATGACTAAATGTTAAATGATTGTTAAACTTCTAACTTTGTACCCCCAATGTCTGTGTTAATAGAAGAAACTTATTTGATGTGTTGTTTGGATAATTACAGCCATTCGTTTTCAAGTGAGAAATATGCAGATTAACAATCATAACGCTGAAAAAATATTTGTGATCATAAAGACACATAAAACACATAAAAACATAATAATAGCAATAATAATAATAAATTATAGATTTTCTTTTATTTAATAGATCTTATTGCTGTAGTCCTGCAATTAATTATTTATTGCATCAAAAATAATAGATAAAACAAAACAGTTTTATATTATTCTTGATATTATTAATAATAATAATAATACTCAGTAAATATTATATTTCTATTGCTGAAGTAACCATTTATTTGTTGTGTCAAAAAAAACAAAACAATTAAATAGATTTATTTTATGTAGATTTTATTTTTATAATAATAATGATAAATTAAATTCATTTTATATTTTTTTATTGCCGTAGTCCTACAATAATTTATTGCATCAAAAATTATATATAAAAAAACAAAGTTTTATTTTATTCTTGCAATTAATAATAATAATACTCAGTGAATGTTATATTTTCATTGCTGTAGTGCTACAACCATTTATTTATTGTGAAAAAAACAACAAAACAAATTTACTTTATGTAGATTTAATTTTTATTATTCTTTTTGATAATAATAGTAATAATAATAATATACTAAATTATTATTTTTCTTTTTATTGCTGTAGTCTTACAACCATTTATTTATTGTGTCAAAAAGAAAAAGAAAAAAAAATTGGGTTTAATTTATTTATAACAAATGGGTTCAGCATGTTGCCTATAAAGCTTCTAACCTCTTTGGAAAATAGAGGGCAGCAGCTTCAGGGTCAAGACTGGAGAGGTCATCGAGATAGATATCAGATGGTCCCAAATGATGACTCCGCTTGACTAGAAAAAACAAGTGCAGTTCAGGTGCGATGTTTCAAACCATTTTCAGTCACTGAATCACAAGTACAAGTGTAGTCCGCTACCTTTCCTCTTGTCCTGAGGGTCTGGTGTTTTCGAGGACTCGGGAAGCATTGAATCCTCTGATTTGGTGATGGACTCCAGAGCTGGTGTCACTTCAGCTAGCTCTGCATTCTGATTGGTCGGTGAAGTCTCTGACCCCGCCCCCTCCTCTGAGCCTCCCACAGAGCTTTGGTGTTTTGGTAAAGCAGTGATTGTGTCCACTGAGTTCACCTCTGTTTCTGCTTCTAAAACCATATCTGATTGAGTCTCAGCGGATGTGATGGTTTGGATTTCGGATGTGAACGAGACATTATTTTCACCCCAGGTTTCTTGGCTTCCTACAGGAGCCACGGTGTCTGAACCAGCACTGCTCCCATGCATTGTGCTAGTAGAGCTGGTTATATTATAGGTCTGAGTGTGATTGTCTGTGCTGCTAACGGTCAAGTCTTTGGTCTCTGAGTTTTCTAATGCAGTCCAGGCCTGTGGGAAGGAGTCGTCTGCGGACTGAAAGGTCACTACATGTGTTTCGGTGACCTTGAGGTCCAGTTGTGTGTTAATTGAAGACGAAACAGCTGTGTGAGTGTCATGTGATGTATAGGGGCTGGTTGTACCAATCTGAGGCTCGGGTCTCACTACGGTCACCATCGCTGTAGAGTCTGTGCTCTCCAGGTCAATGGAGGCTTGGCGAAGGATGGTGCGGAAGTGGGAGTGGTCAGAGGCTGTGATTGGCGGGTCTGGCAGCGAATCAGATTCATCCCTCTCTGCCTGACACACCTACACAGACACAAGAACCACTGAGTCAACTGTTTTGTGTAGGATCCTAATGAAATACCTCAGTAATGTTAAAAAGTTTGGGGTCGGTGAGATTTCTTTCTTTTAAATGATTTTAAAAAGAATTATGTTCTGCTCACTAAATCTGCATTTATTTCTCAAATAGTAAAACTGTAATATTGTGAAATATTATTACAATTTAAAATCTTTTCTATTGCAATATTCCCAAAAAAATGTAATTTATTTCTGTGATGCGCAGCTGAATTTTCAGCATCACTGTTCCAGTGTCACATGATCTTCAGAAATCATTCTAATATGATGATTTGCTGCTCAAGAAACATTTCTGATTATTATCAATGATGAAAACTGATACAATTTGAAACATTATATTGTGAAATTGTTTCGCTGTATTGCTCAGCCCTATTTTTTCACAACAGAGAGTGAGTTTTGCACATGCAATTGTCAGAAAATCTAGTAATCTACTTTGATCAAACAGCATGCATGCAGTAGTTGAATGCAGCATGGTACCTTGGGAAAAGCGCCCCAGTTCCACTGCATCTGAGGCCCGAGAGACTCCTGCTGCTTACACAACTCTGAATCACTCTTAGGAGATGATGGACGGCTGAAGAACACACTACAGACACAGACAACAGCTCTGCCTTCAGACATCCATAACACGAGCAGAGAGATCAGATATGGACACATAACTACCTCTCATTCACAGAACAGTCTCCATCAGAGTGAGGATGAACGTCTCTGATCTGAGCTCCAGACGCTTCCTCGTAGGGTTCCTCTGTCAGCGAGTAGTACACAGACTTACTGAAGAGAGCAAAAACACAAATCATCAGTGTCCTGGGCCTGGGTTCAGCACCCGTTCAGGGGTCCACACTATTAAGGGATAGTTCACCCAAAAATGAAAAGATTATCATCATTCACACACCCATCTTTTGTTGTACGCAAAAGAAGATATTTTGAAGAATGTGGGTAAGCAAACAATTAACAGTAGCCATTAACCATAGTATTTTTTTTCCTACTTTAGAAGTCAATGGCTACCGCCAACTTCAGCGAAAGATAGAAACTCATGTTTTTTTGGAACAACATGAGAGAAAATAATAATTATCTTTGTGTGTGTGTGTGTGTGTGTGTGTGTGTGTGTGTGTGTGTGTGTGTGTGTGTGTGTGTGTGAACTATCCCTTTAAAGTGGAAGGTAACATCCACACTAGACATGTAGTGTCTAGTGTCTACCAAACAACTATTAGAAATGGCATTTATTTACCGTATTAAGTCTGATTTTCTATGACATGCACACAGAGACGTGGGGCTTAGGATGTGTGTTGAAGTGTTGCTAACAGCAATATATTACTTTGTAAGTTTAAAGGATCGTCTAAAGGATTGAAGTTTGTCAGGTAGAACAAGTTTATTAATAGCGCAATTCAGTCAGTCTGTTATTTTAATTCAACCGTTCCTCCTAGTCGGGCGCATGCAGGGTTATTTTTCAGCTAGGTTTAATGGTGCAATGCTAAATGAATTAGTGGTAGTAGTATATCATTTCTAACTTATGTATCGCTTCATGAAATAAGAAGCCGGCAATCTTACACTTATCAGACACTCTCAGACATTTCAGGAAAAGTAAATGCACAATAACTTTAGTAAACCTCTAACCTTGCGGCCAAAGGCGACTCTTCCTTTAGGAAATCTTGATCTAGGCTTTCTTTCTCGTCTGAGGAGGAACTGGCCTCCTCTCGCGGAGTCGTGTCTGAACGCGTTCTCCTCCTGCGGCGTTTTTTGCGGCGGCTGGAGGATGACGTGACGCTGGAGGGAGACTCGGTCATCTCAAACACTTCTGGGACGTCGGTGGGGATCGGAGAGGTGCAGAGGTGAACAGGAACCCGCGTCTGAGACGGACACAGAGAGAGAATCGTGAAAACCACAGGAGAACATCACACTAGAGAACTCACAGTCATCCAGACAGACCTGAAAATCCTCGTTCTCCTCCACGAAGAACGCCTCTCCGTTATCTCCCAGCTTCATATGCAGGCTCACAGGCTCTCCGTTGACCTCAATATCCACCTGTGGACCACAAATACAGCGGCTACATGAGCTCAACGAGGAGCAGCATGTCTCAGGCTTGCTGGATTAGAAAAACTAATTCTGAAAAACCAAACAATTAATGAGCGAGATAAGATTTTCTTCATTCGTTGGAAAGAAAAAAAATCATGTGCTATGTAGAAATAGTCAAGACTCATTCATTATGCATGAGCTCATTAACATATGACCTTCATCATTTACATATCATCACATATTCTGTACACAGAAGTCTGTTACATAAAGGAGGCTTAAAGGTACAGATGCAAAAAAAGTTAAATTCTAATGGTCAGAGAAAGTAGAAAGTTGCATTAAATGTTCATTAAATTAGTTGTAAAATATAATGTTAAATTCAATTATGTTCAATTATGATTAATTGAAATAACAAGCCTTTAAAAAAATTCATTAGTTACACTGTTTAATTCTAACTAAGCTAAATGACATGCAATTGCTGTTGAATGACATTATATTAATATTAAATATTATTATTATTATTATTAATATATATATCATATTTTTATTGAATAGCAGTCATGTTTTCATTTAACAATTCAATTTGTTGTATTTAACTTTAATTTAATTTACCATTTTAAATCTTATTAGTTTTTATTTTACAAAAAACGTATTGGCAGTCATATTATTATTTTACAGAACTGGAATTTTAACTCCGCATTGGACAGCAAATTTAATGCAATGCATAATTTCATTTAGGAAGTGAAATGTAATTGCTCTTGAATGGAAATGTGACTACCAATGGAAATAAATTAACAAGTTAAGTTAAGTAAGTTAAAATGTGACTGCCATTTCTGTAAAATAAGTAATTAAATGTAAATTGATTAACATTGCTGTTAAATAATAATAAAAAAACATGAGTCAAATTTCAAAAGCATTTTTTTTTTTCATTCTGACAAAATGTGGTAGCTGTGTTTTTGACACATTTATGAAAACGCTTGCATGTCCTGATATCTATTTCCTGCAAACAACAGCCGTCTGGTGTTTAGATTTGGTTAGCTCTTCTGACAGCTTTAACGAAGCCATCACGCAGATGTTCAGAACATAAACATAAAATAACTGATAACTGATGGTAGGTAGCTTCATCTGAACACATTTCCACCTCACCACTTTCTCTTTGGAGCGCAGGACGCCGAGTTTCCCGAAGCGCACGTGAAACGGTGAGCACTGGTATCTGCCATCAGGCTGACGGACCACGATGACGTCGATGCCACCGGTGAGCGTAGCCGGATTCAGACCGCGATACAGCTCCTTCACGGTCACAAACACCGTCTCGGCCAGATGACCCACGTAGTTCATGGTCTGGGACTGAAGAGCAACAGACAAAGATCAGATGCTTCCTGACGTCCCCTCACTGTCTTCAGAGATGTTCCCGAGTCTCAAAGCACAGCTGTTTATTATCATGACATGCTAGAAGATCTGAAGCCATGCCAAAAACTACATTACCAACATTTGTAAAACTGGATTTTGGCACAATATATATCTGACAAATGCATTTTACGTAATAACAGACAGTGTTTTAGTGTATTTTCCTTTAGAATAACCTGCACTGATGAATTATTCACAATAAGATCAGTACAGGAATTAAGGAGAAGGTTAATAGCGTGAAATATGATTTTTTGACATTAAGAAACACCTTGTTGTTATTTTACCACGAGTTGAAACCTCTCCTTTTTCATTCAAGCTCACAGCGGTCAAACAAAAAAAAAAAAAAAAAAATATATATATATATATCAACCTAAAGAGATTTCTTGCATAAAATGCATATTTGTGCGCATATTTAAAATGACAGATATTACCTCCTTGTGCCACAAACAGATTTTAACCCTGTAAAGCCTGACACATCAAATAAAAGTCAGACAAAAATATAAATGAAAAGAAAGAAGTTTGCATTTCTGTTGATTATCATATTTTGATACAGCAGGCTTTTATGGCTCAGATAGTCTGATATCATGAAAATATGGAAGAAAAAACATGTTTTTATTCAGAGGCCCAAATTGTGCAAAAATTTTGTTATTTATGATGAAATTCTGATGGTTGTAAATCAATGAAATCCACCAAAATGATAGAAATATCAGTCGTCACTCAATATCACCAATAATATGTCTCAGCAAGACGATGTTTGAATGATAAGTTTGATGATCAAAACATATAACGCAATGCATTACAATTTTTGAGAGATGAATGATCATATTTGATATTATTAAAAAAATAATAATAATAATAATAATAATAATCATCAAGCAACCCAAAGTTTCTTGAGTCCAGTATGCGTTCATCTCTAAATACTACTAAAAGTTATTCTAACGTTTACTTGATAAAAAAAAAAATTTACGGCTAAAAATCACAAGGCACAAGCTGAAGAAGGACTTTTGTGCAATTAATCTAAAATACTTTTTCCTTTCTAAAAAGTCTAAGCTATCAGTTAGACGCCAGAAGGCTCGGAGAAGACAGTGAGTGACGTGTTTAGCAGCAAAGTTCTGATGAAGATGATGATTTAGAGGCTTTCGTGTATTAAATATTAGACAATAAGCTTCACAGGGTTAAAAAGTGCACTATCATCACTGTTCTCCTGCTCTGATGATCCACCATGAGCACCTACCCAGAGTGACACACGATGATGATGATGATGATGAAGTCCTTTAAAACCTGGAGCCCTCCACCCTTCAGCAGCCATCGAGGAGTTAAACCTCCTTCATCCTAGAGATGAGTTAAGCGCTGACTAACTGAACTATCCACGTCCAGAGCCATTCAATCCCTTATTCTGTGATGGACGAGTGCGAAACTAACAAAGAAGGTGAACCCAGTACATTGAACTGTTCCCTCTCTCTCTCTCTCACACACACACACACACACACACACACAACATCTGTAACCCATCACACAAACACTGTGATCTGACACGCAACATTAAAAACTAATATTCCAACATTAAACCATCTAAACATGAAAACATCACACACACACACACACACACACAAACACACACAGCATGAAAGCCGTGCCAGCAGTTTGAAACAAGCTCAGCCATTCTTTTCATCTGCTATTGTGTGTGTGTTTGAGAGAGAAACAGACAGTAAGAGAACAAATCGGCTCTAATTCTGTCGGACCACGCTCTAAATTAACAGACAATGTCGATGTAGCTTCGGCTCATCATCTTATTTCTCTTGCCAATACTCAACTCCTTTAACGCTGACATCACACACGAGTAAGTACACGAGATCATCCTCATGACCTTAATGACCTCTAAACAAGCCAGAATTTATTAACACATACCTCAAAATCTGTCTCATTTCAACATGTTTACAACTCAGTCATTTCTATTTGTGTTAAAAACTCATTTTTAATTTAACGTGAGTCCAGTGAGTCACTTTGTTTGACTAACACTGAAAATAAACTTTTGCATTTATTTGATCAAAAATACAATAAAAATTCTAAAATATGGTTACAATTTAAAATAAGTGTTTTCTATGTGAATGTATCGTTAAATAAATGCATCTTCAGTGTCACATGATCAGAAATCATTCTAATATGCTGATTTGCTTCTCGAAAAAAATAAATATATATATTTGGAGTATTATCAATATTGAAAACAGCTGCCCAATATTTTTGTGGAAACTATGATATATTTTTTTTTCCAAGATTATTTGATACATTTAAAAGAAATTCAAAACAACAGCATTTATTTTTTAAATATAATTGTTATAGAATATATAAATGCCTTTACAGTCATTTTTTTTATCAATTTATTATATCATTTTAATTTTATTATAAAAATACAATATTATAATTAATATTAAAATACTGTTTTTTTTATGATAAACTTTTGAACGGTACTTAACATAGCATCTCAGTCTCATGTTAAGGATTCTGACAACTGAGAAAAACTTCACCACAAGTTTATCACAAGTCAAGGCAAACAAAGCATTGAAGAGGAAACCAGCAGCACAGCATCATATTTGATCAGGACTGATAAAGGCTAACCAAAGACAATCTTTTAACATCTAAAATAATAGATGTGGGTTACTTTGCAAACCAAAGCAGAAATGACACATCTCTCTTCAGCCAACAGAAAACTGCACCTCATTATATATATATCTACAAACCCTCCCTAAGAATGAAAACATGAGAGAAAAAGCCCTGTTTAACACCATTTGAAATGTTTAAGATGGGGAAACTCTGCTGATACTGAGAAAGTCAACTGAACAGTAAAAACAACTTAAATCAATGACTTCCAGAGTGTTGTTAAAGTATGACGTAAGTATGATGAATTTAATTTATTGTATAAATGAATCAAATGTTTCTTTATTGGCCTTGTTAGGTGTCATTATATATTGCTCGAAATAAATAAATTAATTCAATTCAATTCAATTCAATGACTTCCAGAGTAAAAAGACCAATAATGCAAATGTGTTGTTTTGTCCGCCTACATGTCAAGCATCAAAACCATAAAATTTACAAACAGTTTTAACAATTTGCTTACAAAACCCTCGTTTATAAGTAAAAAAAAAAATCGATTTCTTCATTGTATGTTTTGATATTATAACTTTAAACATGTAACAATCCAGAGACTCAAATGTGTCAGAATGTAGCAACACTCTTCAGTGAACAAAAACCCCACTCTTTACAAACTAAACACACGTTTCAGCTGGAAAACAAAACAAAACTGATAAACAAACACACCTAACCATAAAAAATTTGAACTTATGAAGTTAATGCGACTGTTCTTACCTCAAACACAACAGCGGTTCATTACAAACTTCCTGAGCGCTCACGCCCACGTCAGCACGTCAATCACATGACAACCAATGACAAGCTGGGACTCGCTTCAGGACACGCCCTTTTCCGGTGCACCTATGTTGACGTGTGTTCGTGCTCCCCAAGTTTCAGTAAAGCACCGCTAGAGGGAGACTGTGTAAGGTTTATTTATTGGTTTCTCTTTTTTGCATTTATTTGTTTATTTAATAATTTAATAATTAATAATAATATTTTTTGAACAAACGAATTTATGCTGCGGCGCCCAGGGAGCAGTTGGGGGTTCGGTGCCTTGTTCAAGGGCAAGACTCGAAGCCACAACCCTAGGGTTAGAAGTCAAACTCTCTAACCACTAGGTCACGACTTCCCCAAAGTGCTCAACCTTCCTTTATGTTCCACGGCAATGGGTTGTGACCCGGATTCAAACCTGGTTTGCTGCAGCCACAACGCAGAAAACAAACCACAATACGTGCCATATACATAGTGGTTAGTACTCTGCGTTGTGTATATAGTATATGTATATATGTATTTAGTATATAGTAGGCTATATCGATTTAAGTTAGTATAATCTAGGTCTTTACACATCAAAATATAAAGTTTATTTTTTAGGATGGGGTCCCTCGTGTTTAGGGGATCATATTTTAAGGGTCCATGGAATATATAGGATTGAAAACCCCTGTACTGCTAACTTATGCTGAGGAAACTCTTCAGTGGTTTTGTGGAATATACATAAACGCATCCATCCATCCATCCCTCACACACACACACACACACACACAGTCCAGTTTTCTCTAAATAAGGCATCTTATCTCTTTTCCTGTCATTTCATGTCGACTCTCATCTCACTCTCTGTGTGTCTTACACAGACACAGGCTCAACATTCCTTGCCCTTATATGGCTAAATCCCTGCTGTGGGCGGGCTGTTTGGGAGAACGGAGCCCTCTGATTGGTTGAAAGTAAAACGGGAGGGACACATTTCTCAAGCTGATGCTCTGGAGAAACTTTTGTGTCCCGAAAGAGTAGCAGACAGTCTTACTTTCCAGCACAGACACAGTCCAGCTGAAGCAGAGGTGAGTTATGACATCTCCTTGTGCTCTGGTTTGGTTTTATGTGCTATAAAGTCTTATAAAGGCTTTCCACAGAAGCTTTGTAGGAATATGGGACACTGAGGAAAGATCTGGATGGAGCTGGTGACGTATGATGCAGTTACGAAGCTAAAACTGATCCAGGACCATCGCTCATTATGCAGAGAAAAGCATCTGATGGATATTTTAGAGCTTTGCTTTAGTTTTTTTCTTTGTTTTTAGTGTGGCTCAATGCATTTCTGTTATAGGAGTGTGTCCTACTGAGGATACTTTGCATGCAGGCTGACCATAATTGCTTCATCTGGAAAAGAGCTCTTGTCTTTTTTGTGTGCTGTTGAGGTCAGAAGTCAGAGGTGAGACCCGTGACGTAACCACTGGCTGGAGAACACAACCTGAAACAACTCATTAACAGAAATCAAGAGAGCAACTATAGGGATAGAGTAACTTTGTTTTAGATTTTTATTATTCAGAGGAGGTGAAACTTTACTGTTGTTAATCACCACTGCAGTTTTAGTGAAGCAAAATGACTGGATAGTTTGCTAATGTCTCTCTGAAAAGAGCCACTGAGGAATTCTGTGTGCTTGCCAAACCAATTTCCGAGGCAACAAACAAATGTGGGAAAACGTGCCAGTGTTGGGTCGTTCATGGATATTCATAAGTGCTAAAGTTAGGAAGTTCATTTTCATATTTTAACCACCTTTTTGAAATGTTGTTTTGCGTTATTTAATAACGATGTGTGTTTTAGAGAGACACAAAGCAACGAAAACAACAGAATTCATCAAATCCATGGATAATACTTACTGATGATGTTTTACCGCCATAATGATGTCATATCCTGTAGACAAATACACAAAAACAGGATAGAAAGTAACACCGATGACAAAGAAAAACAAACATGTATCAGCAAATATTTAAACCCAAGTTTAACCCAATTTATCTAAATAAATTTCAACAATATTTTATATAGATCAACAGTTGAAATTATATTTTAAACATGTTTAACCAATTCAAATAACTATGTAGTTTTATTGTTATCCAATATATTATGCATGGAAATGTCCTTCAGCCGTCTGTCTTTAAATTCCTCCATTTAATCCTGTGGTGGATCTGGACATTGTGATCTAGTGATGTGGTCAACACACACACACACACACACACACACACACACACACACAGTCTGAAAATAAGTAGTTAGTTAATGTGACATAAATACTGGTCTTGTTTCATAAGAAACTAAACACACAGCACAGGAATAATGCAGCAGGAGAGTTCATAACACAGCATTATACTCTAGAATGAGAAATACATACAGGTTTCTTGTTCAGTGAAAGATTAATGTGATATAAAGACACTGAGCATACAGAACAGAACGGAGGAATACACGGATCATTCCATAGCATTTGCTTACTTTATTGAGCAGATATTGAGAAACTATGAATAGAAGAGCAATAAAAACACAGATATGAAAATGACTGTAGCTAGCTGTGGTCATCTGGATAGACTGAATAACATTAATTACACATTCATAATGAATGATGTACTCATTAATGTTTAATGTGTTTGGAAACAGATGGTTGAGAAATGTGTTGTTGACGTCGGGCTCAGTCTGTAACATCATCTCTGATGCTCATCACTTTGTGACCCTGCTATAAAATGTTTTCTAGATCAAAGCTGACTAGTGATTGAAAACAGCTAAGTCCTTAGTCGTTAAGAGGCACATCTTAAAATAGTGTCTATCGACTTTTTTTGAGAACATTATTAAATATCATGTAACTCTTAATAATTACTCTGCTTCATAAGAGAGCTAAAAGGCTTCAAAGAATCACAAGGGTGTATTTAAAACTTGAACATATCTTGAGCTTTTTTCAGGCAAAGGGTTTGTGAACTCCTTTCAAGGTCTTGGCCTACAAAAACACACCATCCCCAGTCTAAATCTATGCACATCAACTGAGGACTCTGTAATTGCAGAGGCATTAATCAACATCTGCTCTTTCCAGACCTGAAACACCGTCATCATGTCCAGCAAGCGAGCGAAGGGAAAGACCACTAAGAAGAGGCCACAGAGAGCCACTTCAAACGTGTTTGCCATGTTTGACCAGTCACAGATCCAAGAGTTCAAGGAAGCCTTCAACATGATCGACCAGAACCGAGACGGATTCATCGATAAAGAGGATCTCCATGACATGCTGGCCTCTTTGGGTGAGTCTGACGGAGATAATAATAGTCTTCTATATCAGATACTGACCTTTGCTTGTGTGTGTGTGTTACCTGTGCTCAGGGAAGAACCCGTCTGATGATTATCTGGAGGGCATGATGAGTGAAGCTCCGGGGCCCATCAACTTCACCATGTTCCTCACTATGTTTGGAGAACGGCTCAACGGAACCGACCCGGAGGACGTCATCAGGAACGCTTTCGCCTGCTTCGACGAGGAAGGATCCGGTAAAACAAAAACTGCCTTAATATCAAGAGTCTGACCATCACAGAAAGTAGTATATAAAAGCCCAAACCTGCAAAAGTAAAAATAAATAACGGAATATATGCCTTTATAAAATAAATACTATTTATTTACATTTATTTACTATTCATTTACTATACATGCTTTTTTTTAATCTATGCTGTTTTGGGTCTCCATTATAGAGAGGTGACATTTAGGAAATATTTATTTTGACAAATTAATATAGAAATGCATTTGTGGGAATATATAAATATAAATGAATAAAAATGTAAAAAGTGAATAATAATAATAATAAACACAGAAAATAATAAAATGAAAAGGTAATGCGAATATAAATTCTATATTCTAAATGCTTATATACTCTTAAAATTAAGGTAACTTTTTAAGGTAAAAGAACCTTAAACTTTTCATTCCACACAAGGTTCTTTAGATTATTAAAATGTTCTTCACACTAAGAGAAAATTTTTATTTTAAGAACTATTCACTGAAAGGTTCTTTGATGAACCAAACCTGGTTCTTATATGGCACCACTATGAAACCCACTATTGGAACCTTTATTTTTAAGATTGTATAGAATATGACTTAAATGGACCGTTCACCTTCAGTTGCTGGTCCCTATGAGTTCCATATGTGAAAAACACTATAGCCCCTTTCACACTGCACGTCGGACCCGCAATATTCCCGTAACATTGCCTGGTCGCCTTCTGTGTGAAAGCAACCACGTCCCGGAATTGATTACCGAATCGAACCCGGGTCGGGGACATAGTAACATTGCGGTAATCGATCCGGAACGAGCGCTGTGTGAACAAAAGCCAGATCTAATTCGGTATCGAAGTGATGACGCGCGTTATCGCGCGACTTTTTTACCGGCTGTTTTGAAGGAAGATCAACATTCGCGACGAAAACACATGTGCAAACTGTAATGAAGCAGAGATCAGTTAGTTCCTCACTTTCCGCGCTGATGCAGAGATCGTTTGCTTGCTTCGGTTAAAGTATAACGTGCCAAGCTTTGTCGACTCGTACATTACACGTCACGCGCTGATGTCACGTGTCGTTACGGGATCTTCAAGGGTTGTGTGTGAAAGCACGCACATATACCGGGTCATCACTGGCAGTGTGAAAGTGCCAAATCTAGCGACCAGGGAACAATTACAGGAACACTTTACCCCTGTATTTGCCGGAATGGCAGTGTGAAAGGGGCTTATGCAAGCCATTGAGGACCAACTAAAGGTGAACCATCCCTTTAAGCTACATGAATACTATATATATAGGTTATACATTAGAATTTTATAACTTTATTCAGCAATAAAAGATATGTTATTGATTATCTAAAATGCAGAAATTATGCTCCAGTATTCAGAGGCAGTTCTCATCTCATACCTCTTGATCTATATATTAAACTAATGAACTGGTCTAGCTGTGCGTTTGATTCTCATCTGCACAGGTTTCATTCATGAAGACCAACTGCGAGAGCTGCTGACCACCATGGGAGATCGTTTCACAGATGAAGAGGTGGACGAGCTCTTCAGAGAGGCACCCATTGACAAAAAGGGCAACTTTAACTATGGCGAATTCACCCGAATTCTCAAACACGGGGCCAAAGATAAAGACGACATTTAGACGATCAGAGAGCGTCAGCTGCATGCATGTGCACAGACACATTACAAACACATCAGCACTTAGAAGTCAAGAAAAACACATTTTGTGACAAAAACATTCCAATTATTTCATTTTCCTCCAAAATCATTCAATACAACCAGGTTGCATTGCTAACAATCTGTGCAGTGTGTTTTGTGTTTTTATGGGGGACTACAGTATAAAGCACTGTACTCTGCAGCTGGCCGTCTCTTGAGGTCGGAATCTGTGCAGCTCAGAAATGAACCTATTACATTGGAGAGACCATAAACCTGCAGAAAAGCATATTTTTACATGTCTCTTTAAAAGGATTATCAGTATCTCCCACTTAAGTACTGTTACTTAAACCCTGAGAATATCTTGTTTATAATATGTAGCAGTTCTCAGATATGAAGTCAACCATCATATAAACATGAAGCATGTTATAATTAAATCTACTCAAAACACAGTGAATTCTCAAATTCATTTCTGTGCATGCATAAGTCAACCAACAGTACTCCTTTTTGGACGTTTGCTCAGTGAAATAATTTCCATTAGTCCACAACATTACTACAAATCTATGAAAAACAAAGCTTTATTTTTCTGTAATGCTTGTACAAAAGGACATCAAATAAAATCTTAAGGCATATATTGCACAGACTAGTCCAAAGGTGGTTTTCTAAGGAAGCAGGTGAGGCAAAAATGCCAGTTTTACTGTCCTCAGTTATACATACACACACAAGATCATTAAACAAAAATCCATGTATTTGGTCATACAGGAGAGAGCTACACATATTTGATGCATACACAATCAAAACAGGTCTATACCAGACAAAAACCTGAATGATATTTACATGTTTCACACTGACATCTAGAAAAGACTTTTTGCAATAAGAACATCAATAATACAGTCGCAGGAATATTAATATCGGTCTTTCTGACTTAGGTGAAAAAATAGAGTATATTATATGAAAAATAGAGTTACTTCCAGTACCTTTCACTGTTCCAGTAACTAACCGAATGGTCACAGTGGTTTTGAAGTGTTAGTTATTTAGAGCTGTAATACAGTTTGTGATGCTACAATATGACAGATTCTCATAATCAGCTCAAACATGGCTTAAAAAAAGAGGCACCTTCTAGAATAGAATTAAAAACTCCCTTTGTGATGTCAGAAGGAAACTAAAACAACTCAAACCAATGAAGGAAAGGTCAAATGAAAACAAACCTGAGATGTACTGAAAAACAACATGAAAAATGTAAAGTACTACAGAACGTGAACTCTAACCTTTGCACTGACCTCAATGAGAACTTCCCTTAGCAAACTAATCAGAATTATGGCATGTTTGTGAGAAATTGAAATTACGTGAACCGCTTTATAAAAATACTATGAGGTTAGAAAGATGTATCTGTACACATTCTCAGTTTCATTGAAACTACAAGCATAAAATCATAATGCATCTAGGATCTCTAGTGTCCAAAAACAGAAAGAAACAGAGGTAATAGCTCATAAAATCACTGGAACGAATTTTCGGTCATTTCTAAATAATATTTGTTAGTTCTCTAGATACATTCACAGATTATGATAGAGAAAGCACTACTTGAGTTTATCTCAGAGAGGTACGAACAGACTTTAAATTCATGTTGGAAATGCATAACACTTAGCATAAAGAGAAAAATATGTTTCAGTCTTTCCAATAAATTTGCTTATTCTCACTAACACATCCATGCTAATCACAATAATTAATGCTGATAATCTACATTACCCCAACAATACTGTCAGAACAATAATCTTTTCAGCAAAAAAGAAAGTTACAGCCCTACGATCACGTTTCATGAGAAGTGAAGAAAATCAATGCCGGCTCCGTCTTTGAGATGACCTCCCTCCCACATCTCAGACAGACACAAGACGTAAGGGATGATTCTCTGCAGTACGATCCATTTCATGACAGACATACGTCATGGCACATTAGAGAGCACTCTGACCTTACTCTAAGACCAGACAGACGGTCCTAGCATAACGACGAGACTATAAAGTGCAGGAGATATGACAACTTACAAACACTATTGGGAAAGACTTTTAAAGCTAAAGTTGTTGAAGTAGAGGCTTGGTCAGCAGTGGCTTTCAGGAAAATTCGAAGCAAAGTATTTAATCCAAGAAAGCATTTTGATTGCCAATCTCTGATAACTTTTTTACAATGCATGCTGGTCTTTGCATTCACTGATCTCAAAGAAGTTAAGCATGCACACATGCTATATGTGAATATACTGATGCTAACAGGCAAGAGCAACCATATGTGGAGCTTCTTTATCGAAAACAATGCAAGGCCACTTCAATAACAAATGTTTAAATGAAAATCTCTTGGCTGTAAACCTGAGTTGCAAGGCTTGAAGTTTGCTGGTGTTTGCACATAGAAATATTTTGCCAGAAAGGACCTCCACCTGGTCTTGAAGATCCCAGAGTCTGAAATGCTGGATTCTTTTTCAAAGAGCACTTTATGCATGCCCATAAACTTCATGTAGTTAAAAAGGTAAACGCTTTAAAATATATTGTGGTGTAGAGAAGCTTCACTCCTGAATCTCCCAAAGTGACATCCATGACAACCATTTGGGGAGGCAGTTTTCCATCTGCTCAAGTGTTTTATAACAAAAATTAGCAAACAAATGGAGTCTAACGTGAGCTGGTCTGCTAGAGTTTTTAGTTAACCGCTTCCGTATTACGTGTGTACTGCGAAACCCATGTGTGTGATACCACATTCGCAGGAGGACCAGGTTGTCGGACGCTCCACATCCCAGAAGACGCAATGCTTCCAGATTCCGCATCAGAGACACCAGCTTTGCTTAGATCAACTGGAAGGCCTGGAAAAGCATGGCTCATGACGGGAAGCGACACTTGCAATACTGCGTTCTCCGTTAAGCTCGGTGCAACATTGGATTCGTCCCTTGAAGGAGTCTCCGAATTGCAATTCTGTACGATCGCTCTTGAACTTTCGCTTGGTTGCTGCTGCATTGTTTGTTCTTTTTGCTGACTGATTTCTTGCTCGGCCGCTCGCTGCAGGGCCGCGTCTACCAGAAGCTTCAGATCGCTGAAATCTTGAGGGCAAAGCTCCGGTGGGGTAGGCGGAGGTGTGTTGAACAGGAGCCCAGTCGGGCTCACCGCTCCCAGGGTTGGGACAAAGGTAGAAGTTAGTGGGATGGTCGTCAGGTACTGGTCTCCGGTTAGACCTTCCCGTCTAAGCAGACCTCGAGTGTCCAGCTGCATCAGAGCCTGAATACCATCTTGGTTTCCTGATGATGGCAAGCAGCCGGCTCCGGCCAAAATTGCCGTTGCAGTGTTACCCAACAGCCTCAAATCCAAAGTGGGGGCAGGGCAAATAACAGAGGGGCGGGCCGAAGAGGTGGGGCATTCCGGGGAGGCAGATCTGTCTGGTTTGCTAGTGCGCCGTGACATTGTAAACTGAGTGGGGTCTTTGCCGTCTTTCCTGAGCAGGTCTGGCAGGAGCCTCCGCCGGGCATTTATGAACCAGTTACAGATCTACAGAAAAGGATTAAAGACTTTAGATGCCTTGGGACTGATCACATTATATAAATCTTACACACATGCATACATACAGTATCCTAGAGCAAATCTCAACTACTTGATCCCTTGTGTTGTCAAAAAGTGTTATCATGCAGCTATTTATATAAAGTCTCTAAAGTCTAAATGTCCTACTTGATCCACGTACATACAGTATACTCATGTACGGTGATGTATACTAAATTATATGCAATATAATAAATAGTAAAACTGCTTGTTTGCTTGCATCACAAAATGTAAACTATATTATCACCCAGCAGTAATCCGCTGAATGTGACTAAGGCATGAAGATATTACAAACATTAACATAACTGGTTATGGGATTAAATTATTATTATTTTTTTTTTTTAGAATAGAATCACACTGACAAATCCTGTCATTTCTGTCCAACCTCTCCCCTTAGTATTACTTGCTACAGGGACAAAAGAACCACAACAAAAAAGAACATGCATTTTTTGAATCTGTAAGTGGTGCCTCCTGTTGGCGCAGAAGTGAACTGCATGCTGTGTAAGACAGACAGCTGGCTCTAATGGAGACCAGAGGAAACATGCAGCACAGGCCTCGCCGCCCGCATTCCTGCTCTCTGACAACACCGCAGCCCTCGGTCAAGGACAAAACACAGCACAGACTGTGTGGGAAAGTCTTAGTCTTTGAACATTATAGCCAAATGTAGAAACAGATCAAAGATACATAAAAAATATAATATCAGAAAAAGAACATTGGTTAAACTGAATTTGATGATTAACAAGACTTTCGACTCTGGTCCACTTTGTAGCTTTTCTGGAAAAAACATGCTCACTTACACAAAAAGGACAACTGACATTCACAACCAAATTAACATTAACATATGTTCTATTTTCTGAAACCATACAAAAGTCGTGAGGAACAGAACAAAATGTAAGACCAAGTTTACATTTCTGATACTTTTTGGCACTTTTGCTTTCTTTTGAGCTTGAAAGCTTTGTTTCACTGTAATTGCATGGGAAATATTGCACTGATTTAAATTAAGGAAAATCTTCAAATTTAAGTCTAATTTAAAAAAAAAATACTTTAATGATAATTTTGTCAACGTTTGACACCTTGAAAACTTCATTCCCAATTGTGCAGAAACTGTCATATGAATTTGAAACAACACGGAGACGACTGAAGAACATTTAAGTAAAAAATAAAAATAAAAAATGTATGAGAATTTTGCATTTTGAGCTTAAAAACTAAAAAGTTTAATTTTAATTGCATGGAAAATATTGCAACTTGAAGGCAAGTAAATTACTTTTTATTTAATTTAGGTCTAAAATTTAAGTTTGATACTTTTGTATCCAAACTTAAGTTTTACCTTTATTGTAATTGCATGGAAAATTGGTCATATGAGTTTGAAACAACATGGAAGTGAGTAATGGACTATTTTAAATTATAAAAGTCTAATAAGCTTGAAATATGATAATTCTGCCTTGAAACCAGGACCATGTTTTCCATACAGTAATTATTTCTTTTCTGAAATTTAAGTGTAGCTAAGATTGCATTTGATACTTCCATGGTAATTTTGTCTTTTGAGCTGGAAAACTTCAGTTTCATTATAATTGCATGGAAAATTCCACACTGCTTTGAAACATGAAGGCAAGCAAAGGACAAATGTGTTGTTCAAATTAAGGTCTAATGTTCAATGAAGCACTGAACAATCGTGTTATGCCTCACCTGTGACACAGAGAGATGTGTCTGTTCAGACAGGCTCAGCTTCTCCTGCTCTGATGGATAAGCATTGAAGCGATGCTCATAAAGCCATTCCCTCAGAACCTGAACAGATTCTTTGGGGAGGTTTCCTCTGCGGCGCCGTTTGGCTGCGGACCCGCTTCTTCTGCCGCTGGTGGACAGGTTGAGAGGGTAACTGTCGTCTTCACACGGGTCGCTGTCTGACATGGCAGAAAACTCAGTGTCTCCGTTCTGGTCCTCCTCAAAAGCTGAGATGAAGACGACAACAGAACAGAACTATTGGTCTCAAAACAGCATTTCATGAGGAATGAAAGTGATGTAGGTTAGGTCACAATTCACGAGAAGTTTAAAAAGCCACAAATGTGTAATATGCAAAGTTTGCACATTTTTGCATGCTTAACTAAAGGTTCTTCTAAATTTAGAAAAATGCAGTACATGAGAACACACCGCATGCAATACTGTATCCTACAATGCAACACTTCCAATTCATCCATGCAATTTAAATAGAGAATCAGGTCTTATCTTACGACTGAATTGTCTCAGTCTGTCATTTAAAAGTGTCCCACTGATAAATCCTCTTGACTGCATGCCATTTACACATCAAAACACTATTGAGTCTGAACTGCTCCTCCATTCACACCTTCACCATTACAGTGTCTCCTCACCCCCATCCTGACGCTCACAGAGGGAAATGCAGCTTATCTAGTGCACTATTGAGCTTTACAGGTGGTCCCTGTAATCACGCATTTTGAATTTACAATGAACATTATATTGAAAAGTGCTAACTGCCGATTATTAATAATCATTATCACAAGTCTAATTCATGCATTTGATTCTGAATACGACCATTAACCATCGCCGAAGGGAACATGCTTTTTCAACAGCCAGTTTTAAATCATGTAACTTCGAGGATCTGATCACATACTTACCAATTTATTACCACCAAGTTGAAAGATTGCATAACATTTAAAAAATAAATAAATTGGAGTGCATCATTTCAAGGCACTTAAACCCAAAACTGAAGTCAATGCCTGTTTAGACGAGGCCAAAAAAACTTTAGACAAGCACCTTAAATTAAATTCTTAAAAACACACCAAAAGAGGTTTTAACTCATTGCACATAACAGTGTCACTTGATTATTACAATATTGCTAACGGCAATACAAGATCTCCTCCAAACGATGTAAGAACCAACATTTTTGACAGTGAAGTCTCCACCTTTTTATTAAAGCAGCAATCACAAGTATTGGCCTAAATACCACATTTCTGACCGAAACGGCTGACAGAGTGGTTCTGGGAAAAGCATGCGTTCATCTTTGTGTGACGGCTAAACTGAGTGAATCAGACACACTCCAGCAACTCAGTTTCTCTCTCCTGCTGAAACCTGAAGCCTTAAAGAGCAGCTAAAAATGAGGGAGTTCCTGAGACCCACTTTAACAAAGCAGATTGTGTGTGTTTGTCCTGAGGACATTCATGCTCCAGTCTGCAAATGTATCCCTGTTCTGTTTCAGTATCATTTGTATCAGTAAGCAGTTTTCTTCAATGCATGTGACAAATGAAAACTTGTGTTTCTTTAGGTAGTGGATCAATGATATAACATGGTACTGCATTACAGATTACTACATGAAACGAGAAGATGACAAATGCAAAACGAATTAAAGCGGAACACAACATTAGGAAAATCTTCAATTCTGAATTTCACGTGTTTTTGTTTTTTTTTCGATTAGACTACACAACTCTTAGTTCATGCACATGATTATCTAACATAAAATCAGTGCAGCAAAATGCCTTAATGAACTCCACATTCAAGACGTCACTTCCCCCTGCTTATTTTCATGTTGCATGCTGATGGAAACGCATAAAAGGTGTATTTGTACTTCCAAACAAACACGAGGGCCACCTACAAACAAAAACTAGCAAACAAATGATTGAGAAACCCCCACATTTTCAACATCATTTACCGTAACGCCGATTATTAGAAAACGCGTACAATTCAAACAAAATACAAAAGCGATCGAACTGAAGTATGTTTGCAGACGCGAATAAACAAACGAAGCAGCAGACGCGCGAAAAAAAACGATTGCCCAAACAAACAAACAAACGCGCGCTGACGTCATCAGATCACAATGATACAATGTAAGAAAACGCGTGGACGTCAATAAAGCTGCGAAGATTCGCTCTCCGACGCCGAGGGCCCTTCAGAAATGAGTCTGAACGCGTAAAAAGCAAACGCGTGGATCAGCTGCTTGACGAAAGGCCAGAATCAGAAGCACATCTGCGTTTCACGCGTTCAGACCGAAAATCACGCCACGCTCGCTCATAGACTACGTGCAGATGGACAGCGTCCGGTCAGACGCTAAACACCGTTCGGACGCGCAACATCCCGCATCTGTCAGCGATTCTCACCTCTTTTGTTGGGCTTCATCTTGGATGCTGAAAAAAAAGACTGTTGGAAGTTGCTGGTGTGCAAACGCGGGTCCTCGTCAAGCGGAGAGTGTTCCTCACGCGCGCACACCCTCACTCACACGCGCGCGCGCAGCCGATCAGAAGAGAAGCTCCAGTAATCAAGGAATCTGCTCATTAGTCATCAGTGTTTGATGACATCCGTTTACCTGCAGCTCCAGCAAACTCTCTTTCTTTCTCTCTCCCTCCGTCCGTCCTTCAATGACAGGCTCTAGGTCCCTCCTCCACGCTTCAGGGGCCAATAAGGGCCCCACATCTGTGTGTCATCACTTTTCATTCAAAACTCACAATTCAAACACTTGTGAGAGTTTATTTTAAGAGCTACATTTAAGATTTGCGCTCCAGATTTTCATGTTTGGAAACTTCTTTCAATCTTCCAGTCTAAGTAATAAATATGCACACATTTATTATAGCTTTAACTGATTTAATTTTTTGCAAATAAAATGTTTCGTAAAAGCTATTATATTTGTCATAAAACTTCTAAATGTTTTCAGTATTTACTGACTTGATAACAAGTTTAGCTATTCAACTATATTATATTTATAATATGTAAAATAACTATATTTTATACAATCTAAATATATAATGTAATAAACAAAAAGAAAACTGCATTATATATAAATATATAGTCTATTTAGAATTATTTCTTCCTGTTTTTATCTTCCACCCATTTTTGGTTAGTGTCACGTTAGCTTTAATATAAAGTTTAATTTTGATTAATTTAGATTTTTTTTTTGTGCAAATTATTTTATTTTGTTATATTATATTAATCTTTCTATCCAATATCAATAAGTTGTGTACCCTGCTTACAATGGAAAACATTAATGAAGATGAATTTCTGTTGGTGTGTTTGTGTGAGTCTGAACTGACAGAACCTGTATATGTCACACCTGTTGAACCTAAAAGATCTAAAGTCCAAAATATTCATGTCATATATGGACCATGAAAGGAAACGCAACAAAATGTTTCATACAAAGTGCAACTTTGCCAACACTGTCTGAACATTATGGCCCACTGGAATAAAAGCTCTTTTCATAAGTGCAGTACTTGTAGGAAATGGTTGAGTGTTTGTTTGCATACAGATCAGATTTGTGATGTATTTTCTCAATGCCTGTGGCAGATCTCACTCTTTCACATTCAGGAATGTGCAGTTCACAGTCACAGAGAACAACAACAGCTCTAAACTCAGAAAACTGCTCATATTTCACTTCTGCAGCTACAGCTTTCTAACCACTCAGTGTGGGACATTCTGACCTGAAATGTTCTTTGCAGATGGAGAAAAATGGGTTTCCAAAAGACTGAGATCACATTGAAAATGCATTTTTTTTTTTTTTTTTACAATTTTAATGAGGTTATATATATATATATATATATAAAGGTGCCAAGAAATAATTAAGTCACAGACACATTTGCACTCAACTCCGATTTACTGTATTTATTACTAAACAAAAGACCCTGACATACACAGCCTAAACTTTATATAGCATTAGACATATTGAACAAATCCTAGTCAGTAAAATATGTGCTCGTTTCATAAAATATTGATTATCAATCTTTATAATAATAATAATAATCTTAATTCTTGTTGCTACAAACTCTTGCATTTAGATGATTTATTGTTCGGCGACCCCCAAAAACTATTAAAACAGCTGAAGAAAGAGAGACTGTGCCTTCAGGTCAGAGAGGGTTCGACCGCTGTTGTGTTTCTCCACTCTCCGTCTCTTAACAGGTGTATAAAAGAGTTTATCTAGTATCCAAGCAGCATGAAAAGAGAGGTGCAGAACACACATCCTTGTGTTGCAAACGAGAGCTCCTCCGAAACGCATCTGCTACTCCAGATCCAGGTTTCTGTGATCCAGATCCTCAGGGAAGCCCACAAACATGATCGAGATCACGTGAACATGATGTGAAAATCAGTTTCACAACACTGAAACACCAGACAGTGGAAAACACAGGTCAACGATTCAAAGACATTCAACTGATGGTAGCGTGGTCTCTATAGAGCGAATAGTCAAATAAAATAGACAAATGTGTATTTTTGCAAACACTGGTGTTGGTTGATTTGTCTGTATTTCTTAGTGTGCTTAAAACATTTCTTTCTGTTTCCATATGAGACGCTTCAGCATCTCAAACTACAAGCATAAAACATCTGCTTACTGAATCGACGTTGTGTAGATACAGAAATTAAATCAATATGTGTTGATTCAAGACTCAAAACTGTGCATTTGGTGAACAACTGCTCATGAAAATAAAATAAAAAATTTTGGATGTAAAGGTTTTTGAACATGCATATGTTGAGCATGCTCATTTTAACATGGTTAATGTTTACATTTTTAAGATCTGTCGCTTTAATGCATTTGGATGTTTAATTAAAAAAAAAAAAAAAAACATTCTTTGCATTCTTTATTCATTACTCTAATGCGGTTTTACATTTTTCTTTTTACAAAATGTACTGTAATTAGTAACAAAATTAATAAACAGGCTACAATTATTTAAAAATAAATTAAAGGTATTAACTGTCATAATGTATTAACACTACGAAAAATACTATTTATACATCATGGTAGAATTTTTGTGCTTATCTCTGCAGATTTAATTGGGGAAATAGTACCGAAGGCTGATAAAAAGATGAATAAATCAGGTTTCCCACAGGAGAGGAGTGATGTTCATCTGATCTGAGCCTGGAGTTACACTGGATATGAGTATCAAATGATCCTGATCATTATTCTGGTTTATCTGAGGCTGTCAGACGTTTGCAGGACTGAATATGAGAGGACTGTGGGACATTCAGCAGGCGTCAACGACTCAAACCAACACCAAATGGAGCGAACGACTGGGAGAGGCTTCAAACTGAAGAGATGCCATTCACACCATTAGCGGCCGAAAGACACACAATAGCAGCCAATCAACGGCAGCTTGGGGACATTTGTCACTGAATGCAGAGCTGCAACGGCTCATGAGTTCATGACAATATATGTGATGAGAAATCAAGTATAAAGTTAAAATGTTTGGGATCAGTAAGATTTTTAAATAATAAATGTACATTTGTATTCATCAAGGATGCACTGAACTGATCAAAAGTGACATTAAAGACATTTAAAATGTTACAAAAGATTTATATTTCAAATAAATGCTGTTCATTTGAACTTTGTTCATCTGTGAATCCTGAGAAATAAAATGCATCACAAGTTTCCACAAAAATATTGTGTGCCACAACGATTTTCAACATTGATAATAATCAGAAATGTTTCTTGTGCAGCAAATCATCATATTAGAATGATTTCTGAAGATCATGTGACACTGAAGACTGGAGGAACGATGCTTTGATCACAGGAATAAATTACATTTGAGCAGATATTCACATAGAAAACAGCTATTTTAAAGTGTAATAATATTTCACTATTAATTTTTTTTAAATCAAATAAATGCAGCCTTGGTGAGAACAAGAGACTTTAAAAACAAACTAAATCTAACCAACCCCAAACACCCACATGGAAAGAACCTATATGTGGATATATGCGCTTATATGAAACCTATATGCGTATATATGCCACATATAGGCAAAATTGAGGTGCATATATGTGCATATACAGGAAATATATCTCCTGTATAGGTGCATATATACATGCATATATGTACCTATATAGGTATGCACATATATATATATATATGTGTACATATATGTACATATAATATAGGAACACTGCCAATTTTATACATGTAACATATATTAAAAACCTATATCAAAACCTATATTGAAACATATTTGTTTGTATAGGTTTTTTCCATGTGGGCATGGAAAGAGCAGTAAGAAACAAGCAGTGAGTTTGTGTTAGACAAATCAGATTAAGTCACATGAAATATATAAAGGATGGAATTAATAAAACCACATTAATATTAGAATATTTAGGTAGGATTTCTTAATTTCCAAATTGCAAACCTAACCACCTTCTTTAAAAAAAAAAAAAACAAAAAAAAAAACAGCATAAAGATGTTTTCAGCCTTTTTTTAACAATTCCAAGTACAAATTGGACCACATCAAATGTGTTTTTGTGAAAATTCCCAGTAAAGACGTTCAGTTACAGAAGAGTCTGCTTTATCTAGTCATTTTCAATACTGTATTAAAACATGACCAGGAGTGATAAGTGCAGATTTGTGCAGTTTGAAAGAGAAAAGGAACGAAGAACCATATTTCGCTCTTTACATTTTGAGTCTACACTACGTGTTTTAGGGGGTGCTGTTTAAATTGTGATATTATAATCTTTGATATTGCTACAAGGGTCTTAAAGTTACCCACAGGCACTTCATTCAACAAAACATCAGGTCAGGTCAAAACCTGTTTAAACCCATGAGAACTGGACAACCGTGAGACTTCAGGACCTGAGATGGAGATCTGATACGCCACCACGCATGATTTCTAAACATGGGAAATTGAAGAGCGCCACCTGGCTGCCCTGAAACACACCGCATCTATCGCTTCCATCGATCAAAACCATTAACAAAAGACGAGGAACATCTCTGGTGAAGGAAGAGAGGAAGAAGAAGAACAGAAAGCGAAGCGTGTAACAGGAAGACGTGGATTTCAATCGAGTGGTGGGCGTCTTTCTACGATACAGGAGCTCTTATCCAAAATATTAGAATAATTAAAACAATCTAGGACAGTAATAGTAATCAATAGCAGTCCGTTATTAATAATCATATCAATAATAATATTATTCATTGCAACTAATGAGATTGTTGTGAGGTTTTCCTTGGCAGTCCGTTCGCACTGCGTGGTTTCCGTCCCACTCTCTCACCTCTGTGTATTAAACGAGGGCGTCAAAAGACAAAAGCAGCTTTTGGTGCTGTGTGTGACGCCGGAGCCCTTGAGCGTGTTCGCTGTGCATCTGGTGCATCTCCTCAGAGCCGTGTCTGCGCCTCGGGGACGTAGATCTCGATGCTGTCGGCGCTCTCGGTGGCCGAGTTCTGCTTGACGGACTGAGCTCTCTTGGCTGCCATGAGCCGCTTGCGAGCCTCCTGTCTCTGTTTGTCCACCGTGTCATTGCTCTTCTCTCGGCCCAGGGCCGCTTTAGTCTTCCCAGGCTTCTTGGGCACCGGAGGAGTCCGTTTCTGGTTCTCCTGAACGTCACACAACCGGAAAGATCAGAGACCAAGAGACACAAACCATAAGAAACTGGCTCTTAATGCATTCATGTAGTGGAGTCAGAGGTATAACGGTACACGTATGTGTGTAAATGTGATCATCGCTTCCTCTTTACTACTAGTTTAAATATGAAATAAACATGAATGAACATTTCAAGACTCGTGTAATAACACAATCAGTGTTTAACTCGCAGAAAGATGTGATTAGTAGCATATTTTTATTTAATGCCATGTCAGCAACTTAGGATATTTCCATGGCCAAAAAAACAAGTATAACGAATACAATCAAAACCAGCAAACAAACACAAGTTATATTACATAAGATTTTTTACATTAACATGTGATAAAAATTATAAAACTAAGGCAAAATTATACTAAACTCACTTCCTAAAAGGGTTTTCTACATACATTCAAAGCTGGACAGTCTAATAAAATATAGGTTTGACGGAAAGGGGAATCTCGCAAAGCATGCACTGAGTAGGGTCTTCACCTTTATTAAGCAAAAATGCATGAGTCAGTCTTGTGTGAACTAGGAGACATCTGACAAATACCAGAAGATGGAATTAAAACGGCTTGTAAACAAACTATTTGTGTACCGTTACACCCCTACTGTTTACTAAAACAAAAAATATTCAGAATAACTTTTGGTAACGGAAATAAAGCAAATATAAACATTAGGGATGCACGATATATCGGCCAGCATATCGGTGTCGAACGATAATTACAACATTTTTCTGTTATCGGTATCGCCCTGATAAGACAATTTGGCTGATATCTTAAGGGTGAGAAATAATGCATTATTTCCTTCAGAAATAGTTGACTTAAGATGAATTGTGTGCATTATTTATGCATAATGTTATTTTTTTGTAAGACTTTTATGATGAATTTTACAAATTTTTAAAATATCTAATGTTCAAACTAGTCTGCTTATGTTGAAGTGTGTGAGATGTTGCTATTAATGATGAAAACTTTTTTTAATCAGGCTCTCAAAAAGTTTCTAAAAATTTGGATATAGATTTATCGGCCAACATATCGGTTATCGGCTTTCAAAAATAATAAAATAAAAATAATAATAATAATAAAATATATATATATAAAATTATCGGTATCAGACAACATTTTCATATCGGTGCATCCCTAATAAACATTAGAAGCAAAACTTAAACTTGGCAACTAACTGAAAATAAGTTATTTTAAAAATATTAAAATTAGTAGTAAAAGAAAAAAGAAACATTAATTCCGCAAGGATGGATTAAAGTGACCAAAATAGACGGTTTAAAAAATATTTATCTAAAAGAAATGCTGTTTTTTTGGACTCTCTAATCATCAAAGTATCCTAAAAAAAAAAAAATGCATCACAGTTTCTATGCAGCAAAAACTGTTTCCAATATTGATAAAAAATTAAAATAAAAATTATTATTAATAATTGAGCAGCAATAAAAAATTATAATATTCACACAGTAAATCAGCATATTAGAATGATTTCTGAAGGGTCATGTGACAATGAAGACTGGAGGAATGATGCTTTGATCATCGCAAAACATTACATTTGAAAATACATTACAGTAGAAAAGCATTCTTTTAACAGCAATGACCTTCCACAATAACACTTCAATTATCGTTACTGCATTTTCAGTCAAATAAATGCAGCCTTGGTGAAGAGATGTCCTTCAAAAACATAAAAAAATCTTAATGATTCCAAACTTTTGACTGTTAATGTAAATTAAAGCTAAAAAGAAATATATCTGTATTAAAAAAAAATGTCATAAGCACTGGACATAATGACTAAAACAAATTAAAATAAAACTGTTACTGAAATAGTAGTTTAAGTTGATGTATTATAATAATTACTAAAATTAAAATAAAAATGAATTTTTGCTAAATAGGAATATTAAAAACATTAAACTATAAAAATAAAAGTTATTTCTAAATACTAACAAATACTATAAATAATACTAAAACAGCACTGTTCTGTGTGTGAATGTCTAGTATATTTACACTTTGCACATTAAAATGTATCATCTGCATGCTATTTATTTCTACATATATTTCATTAGCTGTGTTTGTACCTGCTTCACCGGTGAGTCTCCTTCCAGCTTCCACTCGTTTGATTTGAGATGATAAAGCTCGTCAAACTTGAGGCTGATGTCTTCTATCGAGAGCTGAAGAAGATCCCAAAACCCGGCCAGATCTTGAGCCGTGGGTCTGGGGTTTGCATTCACATTCTGAACAGACAGGGAAACAAATATCTATTCAATATGGAGTAGTAATTCACACAAGTTTATATTCAGTTGTCCAGAAGGGGGCGACATCTCAAGATCTTCTGCTGATAAATGTGCAGCTCGGATCCTGAGAAGCTGATTTGAGAACTAATGCTGAACTATAATCAGAGCAGATGCTGTATTTGAGTTGATGTACAAATATAGACTGAACTGCTGTGATTGACCTACCAGGTTTTGTTCACACAAGCCTCTGAACTGCTGGAACTTCTGGGACATGAGGAGCTGAGCGCAGCCCACCGCAATACGGACCTTCCCCAAAACTACAGACACAGAGAGAGAGAGAGAGAGAGAGAGAGAGAGAGACAGAGACAGAGAGAGATAGAGAGAGAGAGATCTGTAAGTGTTTTGGCAGAAAGAGCTGAGGAAAACTAATGAACTGAACCAGGTGTATTAACAGACAAACAGAGACTGTGAAGATTGATAGAAACCCTAGAGCTGCTCAGAGCACATGTAATTAACCTAATTAATGAGGCACTTTGTTTCATTCATTAAGAGAAATCAAAGCCTGTGTAACACTTCAAAAGGTCTAACTAATGACTTCAACAGACTTATTTTTATAATACTTAAGTCTTTGGTTTTTTATCTTATACTTAATATATTAATACATTCAGTTTTCCTTTTTAATTTTAGCTTAATTTTTATTTAAAAATATTATTACTATAGTTGAATATTAATATAATACAATATTTTGTATGTTCTTCTACCAAGAATTTTCATTTCGGTGCATCCTGGTCAAAGCTGAACAAAATAAAGCACTGGGCAGAGTTCTGAATACAGGTTTTCAAGCCCCCCCCCCCCTATGTTTCCCTTCGAACTTTGAACTGTGTCCTCTAGGGGTCGCTATGGGAATCACCTCGTCGTAACCTGTGTCTGAAGCATACATTTAAAAAACACCATCGAGTTGGCCGGCAACAGCCCCTGACGTCACTACCAGTGCGACTATAAATAGGCGCCGGGAGAACACGTCATTAACTTCTTCGTCTTCATTGACTGTTTAGTTTGAAGCGTACAGCATCTAGAGTGCATGATTCTCGCCAGAGGCTTTGCTCGGATACCTGCAGTTCACATGGCTCGCATACTATGGTGTGTGTGTGTGTGTGTGTGTGTGTGTGTGTAGTGAAGAGCAAGTGCAAGCGTTCAGTGCTCGAGAGAGTTGGATGTGCTCATTCCGATGCATTCGCGAGACTCAGAGGGGATGCGAGTATCTCACTATTTACCAAAGTTTGTAGCAGCATTTGCCTGAGTGTGTTCGCCTCGTCTCGCATTTGATTTCTATGGTAATCTAGTGTGGGTGGAGCGTGTTTAACTCCCGTGGGAGCAGAATGCATGCTGCACATTGTGTTGCAGTGAGAACATGTAAAGGATCTGACGGGAAATTTCCTTTTGTTTATGCTGCACTCCGCCTTAAAAAAAAAAGTGGGTCATAGGGGTCCTGGTCCTTCTCGGTCTGAGGATCAGAGACTAGCAAAGAAGGCTGGTGTCGCGGCTCGTGCTCCTACCCCCAACACCTCCCTTCAAAGGAAGATAGGCAAAGGGAGTTGATCCAGACAAGGCGTTATCACTTTCGTCCGGATCAGATTGACACTTGAGTATCCCTTATGGCGTTTTACATCTGCCCATCTGACAGAGGTTAGGTGGGAACTTCCTGCATTACGGTCTCCTCTTGACCAGGGCTCCAGAGTGGGAACCAGGTTGGGTGAGTATGATACATTCTATATATACTTATATATATATAAAATTGCTTGAGGTTATGTGTGTGAGTTTTCTTTGCAGTCCTCAATCACAGTGTTACTAAACACTCGTTGGCATTAAGCTCTTTCATGCTAAGCTCTGTGTACTTTCTGAAAACCATATTGTGGTGAATGTGCATGTCGAACACTCTGCGCTCTTTCTAAAATCCACGTAAGTGGTAAGTGTGCACGCAAGACTCTGCACACTTTCTGAAATCCTGTACGGTAAGGGTCTATCAGAGTGCCAAGAGAGTGCCCCTTTAGAACAGTATTTAAAATCCATGTTATTGTAAGTGTGCACGTGAAGTCATTGTGCACTTACTTAAATCCACACTGTGGTAAGTTTGCACGCTAGTACTCTGCGTTCTTTCTAAAAATCCTATATGGTTAGGGCTTCGCTCGACTGCTTCGTGCCCTTTCTTGAGTTGGTAAATCCCTGTTCATCTTGGATACTCATCTAAACAGGGTGTTGCTACTAGGGATCCTTCAGCGAGCTTATGCAAGAGCAAGCGGTAGCCCCAGTGTGAAAGGCAAGACTTAGTATAAAATGCTATGCTCTTGGCCGTATCCCTCTAAAGGTATCCTTGAGCTATACCCCGGGTCGAGGCCCTAACAGGTCAGTTGGGTATGTAGCCCAGGCCTTTGGCCGTAATGGATAATGTCACGGACAGCCATCTAATTTCCCAGGGGCAACTCCCATGGAAATGTTAGAGTTGGTACTTAGTGCTCGCCATGATTCGTGGGTATACTGTTCCCATTAGTGACCCCTAGAGGACGCAGTTCGAAGTTCCCTTGAAAGGGAACGTCTCAGGTTACGGATTTAATCATAGTTCCCGGAGTAGGGAACGAGATACTGCGTCCTCTAGCTCCCTGCCATGATTAAGAAGCAAGCTTTAGATGAAGAAGAGAATGACGTGTTCTCCCGGTGCCTGTTTATAGTCGCACCGGTAGTGACATCAGGGGCTGTCGCCGGCCAACTAGTGTTTTTTCAATGTATGCTTCAGACACGGGTCACGACAAGGTGTTCCCCATAGCAACCCATAGAGGACGCAGTGTCTCGTTCCCTACTCAGGCAACCATGGTTACATTCGTAACCTGAGACGATGTTGCCAATGTTTTTCACGACTGCATAAATTAAATAGCCAAAATGTGCTTTTTACTGTTTTGTCTTGCTTTAAATAAAATCTATTTCAAAACTACATTTTAAAGTATTTACTTAACACTGAACTTTTTTTTTACATTCTAGCAGACATTATACCAACAAATTACAATTTAACTTAAAATTAACAAGTTTGTCAAATAATATTTGTTGGCCATTTTTGAGACCCTCTTCTTGAATCAGGCATGTATTTTTTACTTTACAATAAATGCAGCCTTGCTGAGCAGAAGAGACTTTTTTGCTCCCTCAGATTCCAGATATTCAAATAGTTATATCTCAGCCAAATATTGTCTTCCTAACAAACCATACATCAATGGAAAGCTTATTCATTCAGATGATGTATAACTCTCATTTTCATAAAAATGACCATTATGACTGGTTTTATGGTCCAGGGTCACATATATGAGACCATTCAGGGTCTTTAGATTTCGGAGGGCCACCCTACAATCTCTAGTCCACCAGAACACACCAAGGACCAGAGATGCGGTCTTACCCTCTTCTGAGAGCTGGTGCTCGCTGGTCTCTTTCTCCATCTGACTGCACCATCCCTCCATCCGACCCGTCTCAGCCTGCAGGAGCTTCAGGAACCAGTGACCGTCCCGCCGGCATGTTGTGGCTCCTGTGGCCCCCGTCAATGGGTGGGCGGGGCCTCCGTTCCCCGTCCCGTTCCCGCTCTCCAGCCAGGGGTCGGGCGGCGGGAGGGAGGACGGGTCAAGGGCCGGATCCAGACTCTCGGAGAAGGACGAGGAGCTGCTCTGTGTGGTCGAGCGATTGGTCAGGATCTGTCGGGAGGGACCGCTGGTCGTCACCGCCACATCATTTTCATGGTTACCGTTGTCAAGGGAGAGCTGCTGAGGCGAGTCCACCGATTGGCTGGCACTGTTGACCATGACTTTCTTCTCGGTGTGTTTGGAGTTTGAAGGGAACGTAAGGGATGTGAGCGAGAGGTCTTGTGTGTCTGAGTCCGTCTCTTGCCTAGAGGCCATACTACTGGAGCGGCTGCAACTAACACACACACACACACACACACACAGAGAGAGAGAGAGAGAGAGAGAGAGAGAGAGAGAGAGTCATTTACATCAATTACGCTTCTAACTACACACAGTCTCCCATTAGACTCTGTTTAATGCTGCACTAAACAGAAGAAACTAGGCTATATTTGAGCCTAAGCATGAACATATATGCCCTATCTAGCGAGTACAGCTCGGCTCGGGATTCTAGCATCTTCACAGGCCAGGGACTGCATGCAGATTTGTGTTTGACATCAGATACAATAAGACAAACTTAAAGACAGAGTCTTCCTTTAAAAGAGTTGATTCTCTAATGCTATCAGTCTACTACACTAAGAATGCCACTTAAAATTTTGAGGAATTAATTCATTTATTAATATACTTTTTAACTTGACAAAGAAATAATTAAAATGATTAAACTAATGTTTTCGATAATTTAATTAAATGTAACAATGAAAAATGCTGTTATGAAAATATTATTTAAATATTTTTCAAAATAATTTAATTGTAAAAAAAGTTTTTTAGATTTAAAAAAACAAACAAAGCTGGCTGAAAACCATTTGTTTAACATTTCTGTGGAAACCGAGATGCATTTCTTTCAGGATTTTTTGAAGAATAGCAAGTTCAAAATAACAACATTTATTTGAAATAGAAAACTTTTGTATAATTTTATTATTATTGTATTTATAATAATTTAATAATAAATGCCTTTACTGTACTTTGTCAATTTTATGCTTCCTTGGTGAATAAAAGTATTATTTTCTTGTAAAAAATAAACAAAAATGTTACTGATATGTACATATCTATATAATAATTGCATTGTTATTACAATAACGGTATGCCATTGTTTCCCTATAGTCTTACACAGTTTTTGTTCTGATTTTTTTTAAAACATAGCTGGTTGGTTTGGTTTAAGACTATCTTTATTAATAAATCTTCTGTAAAGATTATACAAAAACTGAATGAGGAAAAATACTTCCAGTACCGAGCCAAGGCTGCCGAAAGTGTCTGTTTGAAGCTGAGTTCAGTTTCTGAGACCAGGTTTATCATACAGTGAGTGAGAAACAGGAAGTGACACAAACTTACGTCCAGCCGTCCTCCACTTGAACTCCGATCGACTGGAATCTGGCCAGCGGTGGCGTCTCTACTTTAGCCTGGATTTCCTGAATGCAGTCGACCTACAAACAGCAGTGAAATATGAGCGCCCAACTTAAAGGGGTCATGTGATACGGTTTCATCAGGGTTCCCACACCTTGATTAACTTCACATTCAAGGATCTTTCAAGCACTTTCCAGGTCCAATACCCTCAAACACAAGGACTTAATGTGGGGACACATTTCAAGAGAGACCGAGGATACATCGTGTTATCTTGTAAGATACATTGTTACAGTTTTAATGTTTCAAACACAACCATGCATAAAAGCTTATTTTTTCATTTATTTTGGCCATATGACAGCGATCTGATATTCTATTTGTTGTATTTCTGTTTTGCATGAAATTGAAGAATATTCGGTACATCCTTTACGGTATTCTTAAATGACCTGATATTAACTTTTGAGTGGATTTTATTGTAAAGAGCTAAGGCTCATGTAACCAGATGTTTTAAGATATATGAGTATGCTTTTAAGTGTTTACATTATCTAAACAAGCAAAGCAACCCAACATTAATTGCCCCGGTGTGTCTGTGAAACATAGAGGTACCATTGTAGTAGTTTTGTGCACGCATGATTTACTTCATGTAGGGTGACCATGTTTTAATTTTCCAAAAAAGGACAGTGGTTGTGGTCAGGTCAGGAAGAAAATGAATTTGTCATTTCCATATCTAAAATATATCTTATTTCACAGTCACTGTTGTGCATACTGATCATTAACACAGCTAAAAAGCTTCCTAGCAGTGACCCTCCTTCACAAAACTTAAAGGGATAGTTCACCCAAATATTAAAATGATGTCATTAATACATGAGGGTGAGTTATTAATGACATAATTTTCCTTTTTGGGTGAACCATCCCTTTAAGGTCATGAATCAGAGACTTGTTGCAGAATTAAAATATAAATTCCTGTGTGTGTGTTCATGTGTTTTTTTTTTTTTAGGTGTTTTTTGTCTTTGAATCATTAATTTAAGAGATTTATTCAAAAACACTGACTCATCCAGTAATGAAACTATATCTCGAGTGAGAGGCACAGAATAAACATCAAAATGTATCTAATTATTTATATATTTATTTCAGTCTCTGAATAAAACCGTTGTCTATTTACATTAAAAACAGTACAATCCAATAAAATATGTTTTGGGAATCAATAAGAATCAGAATCGATTGAATTCCAATGATGCCCAACCCTAGTCACATGACCCCTTTATAGAAGGTGTGCAACTCTATAATCCACTCATATTCAAGTGTGTGAGAATCTGAGCTCAATAAACTCACTTGAATCCCAATGGAGGAGAGTTTCCGTCTCGGGACGGGGTCTACAGGGGGTTCGTCCACAGGGAGTGCCTCCCCCTTCACCTGCTCATGATGGGACTCTCGGAGCGGGTTGGGAGAGATGACCACGGCCGCCGGGATCTGGGGCTCACGGGGCGGCGCTACAGGGGGTCGTGACCCTTTGGGCAGGCTGTCGAGGCTTTCGGAGGAGTTGCTGCGTCCTGATTGGCTGTTGACCTCGCTCTTGCGGTCGGGGTAGCAGTCCTGCGCGGACTCTGTGCTGCTCTGCACGGTGACGGAGATGAAGGGTTTGGAGGTGGTGCGGGGGGGAACAGGAGGCGGAGCCACCCTCTTACAGGAGGTCATGCATGTGGACACTGCAAAAAACATTAAATATTGGAGTGATGATGAGACATCTGACACGCCATGAAATCACTTTGATATTTGACATGACGTATGTTTGAATGTATGCAAGTACACACACACACACACACACACAGCGGTACTTATATCTGGAGACAGTGAGACTTTATAATAACTAAATAATAATTAGACTACAGCGATGAATATATAACATAGATACATAATGAATATATTCCTCTTATACAGCTTAATATATCTTAACATATACTATACATGTTATCTCTTAATATAACAAATATATATATATATATATATATATATATATATATATATATATATATATATATATATATATATATATATATATATATATATATATATCACTGATCAAAGTATATATTATTATTATTATTATTTAAATAACATTTCCTTAACGTAATAATGATTTAATATGTAAAATGAATAAATATGAATTTAAAATTGTTGTAAATTTTCACAAATTAATATTGATGCTTCAAAATGAATTTAGATAAAAGGTTCATGTTTTGGCTCTAGTACTATTAAGTGTGTGTTACTAAAAAAATGTATACATATAAAATTATAATAAATTCAAATTAATTGTCAGAATACACATATGAATAGAATTTTACATTTATTTTTCCATAATTGATATGCACAACCCTGTTTGACACAATAACTAAATGATAGTAAGCCTACAACAATTAATACAAAATATGCATGTACCTCTTAAAAACAACTACAATCCTAATATAAAGACACTATTTTTTTATTTTCTTTTAAATAAATGGTAACAAATTTATTCTGATGCTAAGCATTTATTGCTTCAAAATGAAAACTTTGCTGCTGTAAAGGTTCAATAATTATTCAACAGTGCAAACAATAGTAAAGATTACAAATATATTTAAATTCACTGTAAATGAATAAATATACATTAAAATACAAATAAGAGTATATATATATATATATATATATATATATATATATATGAGAGAGAGAGAGAGAGAGAGAAATTATTAAAGCAGACTCAAACACACAGATCTGCAAAATAACAAAATACAAAAATAACAACAATAATAATAATTCTATACTATTAACAACTAGCACTAATTCTCAGCTGTAGTCTGGTCGGGTCCTCACAGCTCTCAGCGTGAACATGTGACCGTGTGTGTGTGTGTGTGTGTGTTTTGTCCGTGTTTATGATGGCAGTGACTCTGACGTCAACACAGCCTGCGAGCGACCTTTCTTTCCAACAACACAGTTGTTTTCCAGCCCCACAGCGGTCCCGAAATGTATCTGGATTCCAAAGCCACGCTAAAATCTCTGAATGTCACTGCATCAGATATCAGAAAGATTCACAAACACACTAAATATCTGACACACAGATCCTGCTGCATTTTAGTGCATACGAGTATGTGACCTCATTCTTTTATTTGTTCACAGAATTGATTGTATTAGCAGTTTTTAATGGGTTACTGGATTTAAATCGAGACAGAGACAGAAATAAGATCCTGGAGAACAAAACCAGAGTTAAATTTAGATTTATACATCATCTGAAAACTGAATAAATACGTTTTCCATTGATGTGTGGTTTGTTAGGAGGACAATATTTGGCTGAGATGCAACTATTTGAAAATCTGGAGTCTGAGGGTGTATAAAAATCATCTTTTGAGTTGTCCAAATAAATTCTTAGCAATGCATATTACTAATAAAAATTAGGTTTGATATATTTATGGTAGGAAATGTATAAATATATTTTATGGAACATGATCTTTACTTAATATCCTAATATGTTTTGGCATAAAAGAAAAATCGAAAATTTTGACCCATAAAGTTGTTGTTTTTTTTGGCTATTGTTACAAATATACGCCAGAGACTTAAGACTGCTTTTGTGCTCCAGGATCACAAATAAAGTGGACTTCATTTACATCATGCACTAAGCAGATGCATTTCTCCAAAGTGACTTACAAACGAGTAACAAAAGCAACCTGTCAAAAATATTCATAATATACAATGGAAGGTTTATCTGATAACTAGATTCGGAGGCAAACTGAACAAGAGGAGAAATGCAGAGAAGAGAAAGATAATATTTTGCCCAATACTGTAACCCCGGTGTGTGTGTGTGTGTGTGTGTGTGTGTCTCAGTGTGAGTTCACAGGGTGGAGTTGGCAGACGGAAATGATGGCAAACATAACAAGGCCACAGGAATCCTGTGTGTGTCGTAAATCTGAGCGTCAGAGCTGTGTGTATGTTTCACACTCAAAATATGATGATCAGAAGATCAAACATAATATTCTTAAAAACGTTCCTTTCTTAAATGACAAAAGCCATACTGAGACTCCAAACACATTTGTGACCCTGGACCTCAAAAAATTTATTAAGATTTATATATTATCTGAAAGCTGAATAAATAAGCTTTCCATTGCTGTGTGGTTTGTTTAGGAGGACAATATTTGTCTGAGATGCAACTATTTGAAAATCTGGAATCTGAGGGTGCAAAAAAATCTAAATACTGAGAAAATCCTCTTTAAAGTTTTCCAAATTAAGTTTTTAGCAATGCATATTAAAAGTAAAAATATAAGTTTTAATATATTTACAGTCGGATATTTACAAAATATCTTCATGGAACATGATCTTTACTTAATATCCTAATGATTTTTGGCATAAAAGAAAAATCAATAATTTTGACCCATACAATGTTTTTTTGGCTTTCTACAAATATACCCCAGAGACTAAAGGCTGCTTTTGTGCTCCAGAGTCACATTAATTAAGCTGTACATGTTAAATGATCTCTCACGACAGCTCATAAGCCCAGCGCAAACTCTCAAAGACATTCGCAAACAGACGGACAAAAGCTGATTTACACGCGTGCATTCATGTTGAAACGGACGAGTCAGCATCAGTTCCTGAATGTATGAAGGGGAAGGTGGTTGGCTAATCGATTGCTGAGCTCAGCTTATTTACTGCGCTAAAGGGGATACATTTAGAGATGCATCATCTTATGGCAAGTTCTTCTAAAGAATCTCTAATCAAAATAGCACACGCTCCCTCTAAAACAACTGTCTGCTTCTGTTAGTTACATGTTGTTTAACCATTGGCCTCACATATCTGCCATATTTGTAGTTCTTAAAACTTTTTATTTGTGTTTGTAGTTCTAATTGAATCCTCGTCCTATGTGCAATGGATCATGGGTAATATCAGCTGTTACAGCGTGCATGGATCTGCACTTCAACATACTACATTTTGCCACACACTAATTATAATTTAGAAAACCACATGACAATAAATCCCTTACGCAGCAAAAAGCAAATGACAGATGTGTTCTCTCAACATACATCTCATATTTATAAATCGTCAGGTGGATATATCTTCTGCAAACAATGATTGGTATGTGTGTTTGTGATTAAGGCAGGACTGTAACATGACTAGCTAAAGGCCACCAACAAATATCTGTTTGCATGCCTTAATCTACAAGAGCTGGATTCCTCGAATGCACATCTTATATAGTGAAGAGACTGTGCTGAATCAACACTGGTGTGGTGTGTGTGAGCCATCCAGTCTGACTTTATTATTCAGGTGTGGCCATGATCACATTAATCCTTCGTTCTCTTCAGTATTCACATCTGCGCCTTCGCAGACTGTCTGAAAGAGCAATTCAGAAAGGTTTCATTCGCTGGAATTCAACAGTAAGAGGGTCTTTATGAAATCTGCATTAGATGCAGCTGGTGTATTTTTACGCCTCTGTTTAGAGCAGCTGCTGAAATGTCTGTGTCAGCATCCTAGATCGCCTGTGGCCTAGAAATCCCGGGTTTCTGAAGAGCAGAGACTTGCTTAGGCGAATGAAATGCATTGTGAATGAAACGAGACATTTACTGAGCCATGAGGGAATGATAATAACTCGCTGAACAACTCTAAAGCGGAGAGGGTCTTGTTAAAGACCGGTTCTTTGTGCGAAACCCAACTCAAAACCCTATTCTAGAAGCAAAGCACCAGTTTCCTTAAGAACATTAAGTAGAAATCACTTTTAACTTTGGATGGAAAGCTCTCTATGGTGATAGTTTTCCATTAGGATGTGCAGATCGATCCCATTAGCCATTACATTGAAAAAAGAAATTATACTCATTTTAAGGTAAGTGGTAGCTACTTATTTTAGCTACATTTAACAAAAACAAAAAAAAATTGTTGAAAGTTAGTTAACTAAATTTGTTCATTTAAATGTAGCTAAAATAAATTGAATGCAACCCATTTTTGTTTTGTAAATTCGCCGAATTTATTATTATTATTATCCTTTTATGCTGTGTTATATCAAAGTTTCATAAAATAAATAAATCTTTATGTCAAACTTGTCTCAAATGCTTTTACGAAAATGCAGCTCAAGTCATATTTCAAGTGTAAAAGCACAATAAATACGCACTATTTTGAAATTACAGAAATTATATTTTGCATTACGTAAAAATACTATATTATGTTTATGAGAATATAAAAACAATAAACATTGAGAATAATGACAATTAAAAAAAGTTTAAAGTAAAATATCTGAGTGCATTAATAATGTTTGTTTTTAGTTATTTTGGAAAATGTGCTTACTTATCATCATAATGTTTAAATGCAAAAAAATACATACAGACAAACAGAGAGACAGAGTTTACGTATGTATATAAATAAATGTTGAGCCAATCATCTGATGCACGTCTTCTAGTATTTTAGCATAAAGACTTGTATTAATGAGACATTAAGTGTTTCGATGTCATCAATTAAAGCCACACATGACTCATTTCAGTATTATGATGAACATTGCCATAGAAATGAGTCTGAGGATGTGAACAGCTCATATTAGTCATCTTGTAATTACATAAATCCTGTGAAAGTGAAGGCAGTGTGAATCAGATAAGGCCAGTATCAGTGTGTGATTCAGAAGTGATTCTTACTGTTGCATGGCGCCAGAAGACAAAACACCACTGTGACATCATCACGCCAACATTCCGCTCATGTCTGTGACACACGTGCTGTCAATCACAATCCAGGTCTAGACCGAGACTATTGCTGTCATGTGACCTCATAACGATGCTTAGTTTGGTTATGATGTCAAAGGTTTCACCTTATTATTTTACTAAAGCGTTTCACCAACTCTCGTTTGATTTTGCATGAGTTTTCAATATTCAGAACTGCTTGTTATGACAAAGCAAATCTTATGAAAATCTGATGCACGGGACTGTGCTGCCTTGACCTTTCCAATATGGCAGATGTATTGTGCTAATAAGCATCCACTGCTAATGCATCATATTGGCATTAATAACCTCTACAGCTTCTAATACTTCTGAGGTTTGTTCGAGGCAAGCTAAATGCCACATCAGATAGACTTTAAACGGTGATTTCGCTCAGTTCACTTCCATTATTTTCTTTTGTTGTACAATGAAACTAGATCAAACGTGGTCTTTAATCCGTAATGCGTTATGACATCTATTCCTCAAAACGATCTCTCCAAATGAGCTTGTTATGTACTGCTGAATATTCTAGATGCTTTTTTTTCTTTGGAAATAATCCTGACTAGTAATACCGCAGCAAACAACACAAATCCTGTAAGACAGACATAGGAAGCTTTGTATGCAGCTGATGTAAAAACAATCAGGGACATTGTTTTAGTTGCTTACTCGAGTGGAATATGAGCTTTAAATCGGAGCGCCGCTGGAATCTGTGAGGATTGGCTCAGTATGTGGATTTGGCCTTTAGTGTGGGAAATGTGCAAACTATGGAAACTTTCCCATGACCAACAAAAACCATTAGAACATTTAGCACGGTTAAGATGTCATTTGGCATAATGCGTGATAAAACAGATGCGATGTGAGATATTTGACAATGCATGTGAAAGTCTTGACACAATAACAGCAAAGCTACAGATCACGAGACTATCTCTCTATATAAAGCATAAGAACAGACAGTCTTTAACTTTAACTCAATGTTGTTCAACTGAATCTACAAGTTGTGGTTCTCTTATGTCTCCACTAATGTATAAAACAAAATCTAGACCCTTGTATTGAAGAATTAGCTTGATAAACCCAACACACATTAAATGCATTCATTCCCATAATCCAGGCAAGAATGTGAGCTAATAAAATGATTCATCCCGCTTTCTGTGATCTAAATCTATTTCATAAAGCGTTTATAACCTCCTTGAGGTTACTGAAGTAAACGAGTAAAATCCCAAACCTTCTGACCTGAGAAATCTCACACTATTTTGGCATTTTATGTTCTAGGACACGGTGTGTGCTAGTTAGTTCACTAATTCTGGGTGTGATGAAGGTTGTGTAACTAATAAAAGCCCTAATTACAGGCTTTTCTGCTGGTGATACTTCATCTAGGTGTGTGTTCCTCACCTCAGAAACGCCTTCAAAACCTAATCGACTTTTACTAGAACACTTAAAAGATTATGAGAGGTTAAAGAGACAGTTCTCCCCAAAATAAAAATGTAATCACATTTAATCACACTCATGTTGATTCAAAACCGTATGCATTTCCTTGTTGACTTCCATTGCAAGATATCAACAAAATGTCGTCTTTTATGTTTATCAGAAGAAAGAAACTCATTCGGGTTTGGAAAAACTTGAGGGTGAGTAAATGATGAAGGATATATTTGGATGAACTGGTTTGGTTCATCTAAGAACTAAAAGGTGGTTTTCTGGTGTTATCTTACAAAAGCTGCTGTGAAGATTTTTCCCTCTTCATAAGGCACAGAAAACAGCAGTTTCATGAGGATGATCTTGTGGTGAACTACTCCTTAAAATGAGCTTATTTTCCTCCCAGCATTTCTTGAGACACTTTCCAAGGAAGCATCATGCGTCAGCTTCTTCTAAACACTGCTGATGTTTAAATGCTGTAAAACCCCAAAGAGAAGGACTATAGCAACAGCAGCCATGCAAACAAAGCCATGAGAGGAGATCACATCCACCGGTTTGAAGTCATAAACAATCAGATCAAGCAGGAGAGAATGTGCTTTTGTCTGCTTAAAGTCAACAGGGTTTGATTTCATGTTGACTTTAACACAAAGATTACTACCTGGAATTGCAGCTTCAGAAATCATATCTACAGAAACATTAATTCATTCAGTATGACATTAATGCTGCATGAAGTTCTCCAACACAAGAGCTTTGAGCTTAGAAGGAGAAGGTTAAATAATTGAGCAGATCCAATAAAAATGGCCTGTAAGTGCAGGAAAAAGTCTTGGAAGCTGAATGTTAGAAAAGTCTCGTGGGAATCTCATCCTTATCTATCGATTCCCATGAATGAAACACTTCGCATTTCAAAACATGGACCTGAACCAGTGCCATAACATGTTAAGCTCCATGCCACGATTCAGGAAAAATATGCTTCTTGGTCATTATGGAAAAAAAAAACCGATGAAATGTTATTATGCTTCAGTGCTAACATCTTGGGAGTTGGCCGACTATTTATCCAACCCACTGCACTGACGAAAACTCACTCTTTATGTCTTTTGTCGCTTAATACAGCTCTTCCGGAAGCACAATACAAAACATTATACAAGAGCCAGACACCACAGAAATCTGAAAGAAATAGAAGAGTGCATACAATGACAGAAGCCTCTCTCCGTCAGACTGTGTCTATAATACACAACCTGTAATTTTCTCTAAGGCCTGTTATCAGATGAATGAACCGGTTTCAGAACGGTGCACAACAATTAAATGCAAAGTCACACCTTTAACATGAGCGGTGTGTGTAATGTCAAACCTCTTCATGTTGTAATCATAAACACAGTGAATGCTCCTGTCTGACAGGGAGGTCAAGTCCCATTAAAGATGGTCCTTCCCTTTGGAAACTGAAACTGTCTTTGGAGCATTGCACTGCATTTATAGGGTGTGTGTGTGTGTGTGTGTGTGTGAATGAGCTGCATAAGTGTGAGTCATACATAAATTGTCTTAAAAAAAAAAAAAAAAACTTAATTAGCCTGTATAATAACAACTCAGACACTAATCATTATAAACCTTCGCAATAAAGTATTATGATTAATTTTGTAAGTAATAACAATTATTATTATTATAGCCAATCGATACAATCACTGGACATGAAATATCTTTTAAAAAGACGTTTGCCATCTTAAAGAACACAATTCTAAAGCAAAATCCACACGTGTGAGTATATAAATCATAAATGTGCGTGATTGTCGATCCGCATCACGTGAACAGCTGTATCTGATTCTCACCTGCTCTCGCGCTGGAAACGATGCTCAACTCGTCGCTGTTTCGCTCATATACTGAGATTTATATTAACACAACATCATCACCATCATCATCATCATAAGAGCGTCCACGTCGCGGAAAGAAAGAGCCGTGTGGAAACGCCTTCGTGACATGCAGCGGAGTATTGTTGAAGGAAACAACGCGTCGGGAATCATTACTGGACAAACGAGCTGTCAGTCACTGTTCTGCGTGCAAGCGATTGGATAACAGACCGATAGATCCGCCCCGCGTCAGTGTGTGACGCAAACACTAGGGCCCGCCCCTTCTGAGGATAGTAGTGAATGAAATGGAGAGGGGGCGGGTCTCTCTCTCTCTCTCTCTCTCTCTCTCTCTCTCTCTCTCTCTCTCTTCTTAAGTAGGATATGCAGGAATTTGCAAAGAAAAAATACTCCTGTTTGGTCAAATTATTTGCAGAAAAAAAAAAAAATAACAAACTAAAATTAATAAAATATTTGAATATATAATTGTGCATGAGTAAAAAAAAAGCTAATAATAATAATAATAATAATTATTATTATTATAAAACATAATTATAAAGTATATGTCAAGGGAGTCACGGAAAACAATGTCTCTTGTAAAAGGAAAATAAATAAATAATAATATTTATAAAATTCATAATAAATCCATGAAAATAAGTCAACACGTCACAAAAGGCGTGTGTTCAGTGTTACCTTTATTCTGGGCAACAGCAATGATTTTTATATATATATATATATATATATATATATATATATATATATATATATATATATATATATATATATATATATATATATATATATATATATATATATATATATTTATTTTGTGTGTGTGTGTGTGTCTGTGTGTATCTAGAAATTAATATTAGAAACATTTACTTAAGTCAAAAGGAATTAGTTCCCTACATCTATAAATACCAGTCTTGTAAATAATAATAAAAAAAAATGCTTAAAATATTAACTTTAGAATTGCTTTTGAACTTTATTGCACTTCAGCCTATTTTGTGTCATTAGATCAACAGCATGACTCGTTTATTTTAATTGTAAACATGGAAAACAAGCTCTTTTTGTACAGTATAATGAGAAACGCCATCAAATCCTGATATGCATTTCTTTTGTGAATGTTTTTTCTGGCAGAAACACACTTCTATTTATTCTCTGAGCACTGGTCAGACTGGCTCTGCTGGTCTGTACTCACCGGTGCTGTTGCTGTAGGTGCGTACGGTCGTTGTGGTCGTGGGCGGCGGTGAATCAGAATCCATCGAGGCCGTGTCGTCGTCTTGAGAACAGCCGGCCTGAATGGCACGAAGGTAACTATGGCTGCGTGAGCGGAAGCATGTGGGCATGGGCATGTCAGGAGGATCGCTGCAGCGGGAGCGAGGATGCATGTCTTCCAGCTCGTCTCCATAATGATGGCTCAGCTCCATGTCTCGCACCTGCTGACACAGTGACGCTGATGTGGACTGACATGATTGAGAAAGAACAGTGACGGCTGCATGGCTGCCTTCAGAATGACATTACCTGAATACTGAGCACTATGCACTATATACACACAAGCTGCCAAAAGACTGGAATAATTAAGATTTTTAAGTCTCTTCTGCTCACCAAAGCTGCACTTATTTGATCAAAAATGTAATTAATGTCTGTGCTTTTCAGCATCATTCCTCCAGTCTTCAGTGTCACATGATCTTCAGAAATCATTCTAATATACTGATTTACTGCTCAAGAAACATTTCTGATTATTATCAATGTTGAACACAGTTGTGCTGCTCAATATTTTTATAGGAACTGTGATGCACTACCTTTCAAAAGAAAAATAAATTAAAACTATTATTCAGCAAGTATGCATTAAATTGTTACAATAAAGTGACATGACAGTAAAGACATTTTGAATGTTATGAAAAACTTAACTTTTACATGTATTTTAAATAAAATTTACTTCTTGTTCATATTAATAACTCTCTGAAGGATCACTGAAGACTGGAGTAATGATGCTGAAAAGTCAGATTTGATTACACAAATAAATTAGATTTTGTCATATATTTACATAGAAAACAGTTCATTTAAATTGTATTAATATTTCACAATTTTACAGTTCTTACTGTATTTACCATCAAATAAATGCAGCCCTGGTAGTTTGCATAATTATTGATTGTTGGTAAAAAATCTTTCAACAACTGGCTTTTTGATCAAATAATGAGTCAAAAAAAGAGAAAAAAGCTGTAATCACTTCAGGTTCATTTGTCACACTGGAAAAGGAAAGTCTTGTGCATTGCATTTTGGGATAAAGTTTTACTGCACAGTGTGGAAGGGCATTCAAATACTATCAAAACAAGGATAAATTCATAATTATGATAAAACTGCATTAATGCATTCATACAGGAAATGTGCAAACTGAGCAAAGCATGTCAATTTAATAACCAATTTGTCTCTGAGCTGATGCATTTCCCTAAGCTCTGTGAGCTTTAATGGACCATGTATAATCTCAAAGGTCATGAGTGATACACGGATACATCAGCCCATTTTCTTTAGTTATTTATTAAAAAGACTATGTCATTATGTTCAAAGCATATAATGCATCTTCATCCTCATCTGCCGGCCGTGTCCTATAATGATCTCAAAAGTCTGACCTGACTGATGCAGCTGCTGCGTCCCAGCGTGCTGCAGCCCTGACTGAAGTCATCATCATCCCAGATTGGGAACGGAGAGCTGCCTCCGATGCAGTCCAGGTTATCCAGACTCCGATTCCCAGAGAACTCTCGCAGAGAAGGAAGACAGCTGAGGACAGGACGGGGACAGGGGTCACAGAGAGAAGAGAAGAGGCGAGAGATGAGAGAAAGGCCACAAGCAGCTCAAGCGCTCTATAGGCTACTGCAGGGGTTTTCAAACTGGGGCCCGGAGATCCCCAGGGGCCACAAGGGAGGGCTGGGGGTCAGTGGAAATGTTTATGGTATTAAAAAAAGTGTAAAAAAATAAATATGATAAACAAATGCAAGATAAAAAAAATACATTATGATTTTTTACAATTCTTTTTAATTAATACAATTAATAAAACACAGAAAAATAAATAAAAATAAGTAAACACATTAAAAATAAAATGATAAAATATTAAATAAAAATAGAAAACAGTGTAAAAAATAAATAATAAAAAGATAAAAAAAAATTAAATATAAAAATATACATTCAAGAATAAAAAGATTACAATAAATAAATAGAAATAAGATAAAATAAAAATTTGATTTGATGAAATAAACAAAAATTAGATTAAAATGAATAAAGTAAATAAATAAATAATACGTGTACAGCACTATAATGAGAAAAAAATTATGATGATATTAATTTTTCACTGTATAAATTGAGTCTTCGAATAAAAAACTTTATGCCCTTTCATATGGATATTATCTGGGGGGTCCATGGCATCTGTAAGATTGAAAACCCCTGGTCTACTGCACAAAAAGCAAATGGCAATGGTAAAGCTGCAACAGAACTACTGAAGAAACGTTCACTTATTAGGAAACATCTGAAAATTGTTGCTCTAAAATGAAAAACACAATCTCCTCATACAGTTTGACTATCCAATCAGACTGAAGCAGCACAGCTAATGACCAATCAGCAAAGTACCGTTTCCATTCAGCGTCCAATCAGAGCTCTCATAGCAGTTAGGGAGAGAATTACAAGCGCTGAGGATGCTCTCTCTCTCTCTCTCTCTCTCTCTCTCTCTCTCTCTCCAATCACAAACCACTTGTCTGCAATGGTGCAATGCAAGCAAAACCCAAACATCAGATCTGTGCTGTATGGAGAAAACCACCTCAGACTAAACATCTCAGAGTAGGAGAACTGTTTCATGGCCAATACTAAACCGATTTTCAGTCAGCACTCCTAGTTTGAGAGGAGCTGATGAAAGCAGAGCTGGTGCGACGACTCCTTCGTGCGGTCAGTGAGGAGCTGATAGACGGCCGGTCTCCTCACTGCACTGACCTGACAGAGCGTCCGATCTGCTGCAGGGTGCTGATGCTGTGGAGCGGGGACCAGAGAGCCTCCAGATCCCCCTGCAGCATCGAGTAGTCCAGCAGACGGCTGGAGAGAGGCAGGGATACAGGTCAGACGGGGAGGAGCTTACAGTGCAGAAAGAGGGAGGGGCTTAAAACAGAAGAGGCGGGGCTTCAAACCAAGACGTTTGAGTCATTAAAGAAGGGAAACTTCTAAATGTCAAAGAACACACAGCGAGAGAAACACACTATGTTCAGAACAGCATACTAACATACTGCTTATACTATTTAGTATCCCGTGCACAATATGCAAATGTTCTGAAGCAGCAGTGATTTTTAAAAATCTCTTTTTTAATTCACACAAAATTCAATGACATGCTACTCACATGTACCATAATGTGACAATTTCTCAGTATTGTGTTTATTTTTTTTAGGTTTAATTAAAATTAAAAATGTAATTTTCTATTAATAAAAATATGAATCAGAAAAAAGTGTATACTGCACTGTATTCAGTAAGCAATAAGCTCGTATAGCATTGTGAATATAGTCTAAACAATCAGGGTTAGCAGAGGAAAGTGTTAGGGTCAATCTGAAGAAAATATGTCCATGCCATATTTCTTCACAAAACCAAAAGAATAATATACGAAACCGCAAAAAAATAAATAAATAAATAAATAAAAATCAGGCCTGTTTGTAGGGTGGTTTAGCATTTTATGATTGTTAAAGAAGCATTGTTAGAAATATGGAATTGTCAACTAACTTAAATTAATATGTTTAACTTCTAAAATGAATAAAACTGAAAAAAATAAAATAAAAATAAATGATAACATAAAAAACATAAAGCACATAAAATAAAATAAAAGAAAACTGAAAGTGCATTCATAAATAATGCAGTAGTAAAATATTTAGTTTTACGAATATAATACTGCATGGTCATAAAGTAATGAGATTCGTTCTGACCAGACACAATCATTTCATTTAAATCAGCATAAACAAAAGGCAGCACAACAAATGTAACAAATACTTTTTAACTAAAGATCATTGATGACGTCAGATTTGATTTAGATGCACATTTAAAAGAACAACAAATTGGATGCAAAAAACAACCTTTTTTGTATGTGTGTTTTTGCAATTAAGTAACACTATCTGATCTGAGCTGTACAAGATACCTGTTGAAAAAAAAATCACAATTGATGGATAATACAAATGCACATTTCATGTCCAAAAACTCGGCAAAATAGCAACTGTTCAAGAGTATACAATGTGTTTTCTTTACATGTGAGTGTCAGAAAGCTGGTGTGAGGTTCAGGATATGCAGGGGAGAAAGACCAGCTGTGCTTAATCTAGCAGATGAACAAGCACAGCTGGATTCTGATGCATGTATGAGAGAGAATCAACACCGATAAACATGCAATAACAGAGCTCACACCTCAGATTGGGTCTCTGGCGTCGTGACAGACCACCAGTGAGTGTTTCTGTGTTTGTACCCTAATGCATCTCCAGCCTTCTGCACAGAAACAGATCACTGCGGTTGTGCATATAGAGGTTTGTTTTAATAATGAACAGAAATAAACTATAAGCATGTATAAATTATACGTGTTGACTTACTTTCTTGAGGGGAACTGGTCACTTAGTGATTGCTGTGTTGCGCGTAGGTAGCTTTGCCTCCGTGCGGCGCTTTTTGGCGAGGGTTTGGGACTCCCGTCAGAGTCGTCGCTATCCTCAAGATCGCCCATGGCTTTGACGTAACTGCCGCTACGCATCCGTCTACAGGGGATCTCACCCATGGGCCCACTTCGGCCCAGAGTCCCTGTCCAGTCGCCGGTGGACGGCATCTGCACAAACATCAGAAAAAAACAAGTAGAAAAAATGCCTAGTACAAACATTGCAAGTGAGACACAAGAAAAATGACATGGCAACAGATGACTTCTGATATTCTGTAATTGTGTAAAAGTGTAATGCTGTAATTGCTGCGAAAGGTGGACATACCAAATATTGAAGTTGAAAGTGTATAAAAATGGATACGACCTACTTCATCTGATATTTGTTGTGATCAGAGCATCCATCTGCATGTTTCAGGAACATGTTTTGGAGGCAAATAAGGTCAATGTTTTAATTTTAGGTTTTTTTTTTTTTTGATCCCTCAGGTGTTCTAACAATGTTGGCCACCACTGTAAAATTCTATTTGAAAGCAAAACAGACAGTTTTTTTCATGTTTATTATTATAAAACAGTTTTCTTTGAGTCAATCTATTGTATAAAGTGCTACATAAAAAAAAAAACATGATGTGACTTTACTGGAGAGCCGAATTGCAGCGCTCGTGCAAACACCCACAACAATGACCATGATGCTTTCTTAACTGCTGTTTTCACACCGCTCTCAATTCTCTTATTTTTGTTATTGAAGCTAAAGTAAAAAACACATATTTACATATTTATCTTAAGCACTGAAACTTCTTTTTATTAATGAAGGAAGAATGAAAAAGAACTGTGCTGTGAGTATATCGAGGTCTTAAGAATTTGTCTAGAAAACTGCAGTATATTTTAAGGCGTAGTATCCTTTGGTATGTTAGGGTCTGCGTAAAGTTCGTGAGATTCTAATTTCATCCCCAGTATAGTACGTGCATACTGTACGTGCACCATACGATTTTTTATCCATGCACACTTTGTACATGCAGGTCACAAATGTGCACTGAATTGATTTTGCTTTAGTCGGTTGTTCAAAAAGATGGCAACACTAAAATTAATACTGAGATCGCCTTTAAAGTTGTCCAAATTAAGTACTTAGCCATGCATATTACTAGTAAAGAAATTAGGTTTTTATATATTGACAGTAGGAAATTCACAAAATATCTTAATGAAACATGATCTTTACTTAATATCATAATCATTTTTGGCATAAAAAAGAGACTTTAGACTTATGATGGGTTTTGTGCTCCTGGGTCACAAATAGCGGAGACTGCAACAAGAGTTGCAACTTTGGTTTAAAAGAGTACAAAGACATTTTTACCGGTCATAAAACTAAATATAGCACAGACACAAAGATGAAGCTTTCTAGAGTGGATGAGTAGATCATCTGCATACGTCTACACCTCAAATGGACCACACTTCCACCACAGCAATACAGTACACAATGACTGTGTTTAATCCATGCACTCACCCTCCCACGCACCTGCAGGAAGTGGCACCCCAGATCCTGCTGGACAGATTTGGACTTCAGCAGGGTGCGATCCAGTGTGGCCGAGCCCTTCTGGCACACCTGTCTGGTGGGTCCTAACGTAAGTGTGGACCAGGGTCCCCCTTTACCAAAGTTCCCGTCAAACATCGGCCCTTGGCCTCCTCCGACCCCCCCACCGCCTCCAGGTCCTGGGAGTGCAGGGAGCCCCTGGTGCTTCAGGTCACTGTTACTCTTTGGGGATTTGAGCGTGTGCTCGCTAATGGTGCTGTAGCCCTGCATGAGGTACCTGGACGCCACCTGTCCGCCCGGCCCCGGTCCGGATCCCACCGCTTGACGACCCAAAGTCATCATGGCCATCGGGTTCCTATAGTTACTAATATCACTGTCCAAATCGTCAGAACTCCAGTATCCAGACATATTGGATCGAGGCCTCCGTTTGGCCGTTCCTTCGCTCTTCGCCCGGTCTTTGCTTTTGCTTCGATGGTGTTTGTCATTACTGCTCGACGATCTGCTGTTGCGGCCGTTCATGTTTCCCTTCATGGCAGAGTTTTCCAGCGACTGGGATTTAGCGAACAGTTTCTGAACGGAGTGAACAAAGTAGCGTATTTTTCCCGGACTGTCGGTCCGCTGTTGTTGCTGCTGTTTGGTGGTCGTCACCGCAGTGCTGCGATGAAACTGTAACGTGCTGAACCCGTCCTGTTGACCTGGCAGCTGTTTCTCGAACTGGTCCAGGAGGTTAGGCGGCAACCGGTTCATCTTTCCTGCCCCTAAAGGAGGGTCAAACAGAAAAAGATTCAGAATGCATGAAGTTTTTATCCAGTTGCTATTTAGCTTTAAAAAAAATTAACTGTATGTATTTTAAGAAAATGTACATCATTTGTGACATCATATGCACAAAATGTCATAAGGGTCAATAAATCATAACGGTCAATATTTCTAAATTGAGATTTATACAGCATCTGAAAGCTGAATAAATAAGATTTCCATTGATGTATGGTTTGTTAGCATCGGACGATATTTGGCTGAGATGCAACTATCTGAAAATCTGGAATCTGATTGTGCTAAAAAAAATCTAAATAAAAATTGTCCAAATAAAGTTCTTAGCAATGCATATTACTAATCAAAAATTAAGTTTTGATATATTTACGGTTGGAAATTTATAAAATATCTTCATGAAACATGATCTTTATTTAATATCCTAATGATTTTTGGCATAAAAGAAAAATATATAATTTTGACTCATACAATGCATTGTTGGCTATTGCTACAAATATACCCCAGAGACTTCAGACTGCTTTTTTACCATTACCTGATCTGAATAACTTGCATGCTTAGTGTTAACCGTTTAACTGCCTGCTCGACCAAATGGTTGAGCACATTTTGAGACACTATATTTTATTATGAGGAGTACCTAACTTGACCCAAGCTGATTGAGCCATCTCTACCATCTGGTTGAGGTATGTTATGCCCCAAAAAAAATTGACTAGATGTGTGTCAATCAACAGCTCTTGACACAATCCTTCTTTTAACATGGATGTCAGACACAAAGAAATAACCCCTTCCAAGTCAGCATATATTTTTTAACATATTACACTGTAAGAGCCCTAACTTTACAGAATTATTTAACTTGGTGCCATAAAAAAAACTTTCATGCTTAATAATTTTTCAAAAAGAAGAATGTGGTATGCAGGTTTGACATCACTCTCAATTCAAGTAAAATATCTGACAAAGTGCAAAGTTTGAAAGTCATAAATTAAATTTGAGAACGAACTTATTTTATTAAATGATTTCATATGAAATGCACGAGTCAAATAGATTTTTGTAATTTATTTATTTGTTTGATTGATTGATTTTAGGAGACAGCTAACTTTATATGAAGGTTTCTCCAGACAGCTCTGTGTTTCTTACCTGATATAGTTGCAGATCCGCTGGTGATCACGGCGGTCCGTCCCACTCCGAGACCCATTCCCATAGACATAGACGTCCCCAGCGTCCCGGTGCTGATTCCCCCGATGCTGTCGGTCGCGGGGCCGAAGTCGCCCTGATCGAAGTGTGAGCTGTAGTGGATTCTGGGGAAGGTGCTGCTGGAGGACAGCTGGCTGCTGAGGGGCATCAGGCAGTCGGGCGACGGGGAGAAGTGCTGTGTGTCCAGGGCTCCGTAATGCTCCATGGCTGCTGGGAGGAGAAACGGGGCGTGGGACAGGGTGGAGGCGGCCCGGGGACTGGGAGAACGGGGCAGCTCGCAGTCGGACAGGTAACGGGTGCGCTGGGGGGTGTAGCCTTTCATGGCAGAACGGGGCGATGCCCCCCCACCCTAGATCAGGAGCATGAGCCCACCGGGAAGAAACAGAAACCCTGGAGAACAGCAGGAGAAATCATAGAAAGATTGTTAGAGCATGTTTATACGTCTCATTTGTTCGTGGTTTGATCAGTTAACTCCAACTAACAATACTCCTGAAACATTTATTAATCTTCATATTATTTAATGGACCTGAGCTTACATGGGCTAACAATGCACAGTTGTATTTATTAACTAATACAAAAAAAAAAAATGAATTTGAATTTGAATTTACATCTTGCAATTCTGGTATTTCCTCACAATTCTGAGAAAGTCAGAATTATAAGATATAAACTCACAATTCTGAGAAGAAAAGTACATTGTAATTTTTATTTTATTTTTTTATTTCATGATGGAAACAGCTTCTATAAAATTTCTGTGTTTCCACATTTTTATTTTTATTTTTTATGTTTAATTCAATGTCTTACCTGCCATTTCTTAGTATTTATTTGTGAAATTTACAATCAATTTCTTTTTATTTTGTATTGTTGTTTTGTTTTCCAGGACAAATATTTAACCATTCTTAAATCAAGTTGCATTTACTTGAGAAGCAAAATGCACGTCTTAAAAAAATTCAAATGGGGTAAAAATAAATTTGTTTTATTAATCAGAATTATTATTATTATTATATATTTTTTTTTAACTAGATTTCTTTCACACGTTTCAGAAAAAATTAAGTGCATCTTGATTTTGCACAGGAAAACTAGACATAAATATTGAGTAAGAAAGACTTTTTTTGCAGTTCAACTTTTTTACATAACAAAAACAAGATATTTTAAAGAATTTGTGGTTTTATCATTAAATAATTATTAGTCTTGTGTGACGGATTGGCATGAGGTTTTCAGTCGTTCTCAAACAGAATGACATGCATGATTAATAGAAAGCTGCACATAATTCTTTACATGACAGAACCAATAGACTACTTGACAAGCAAAATATGCATTGCACTTTGCCATTTTCCTTTCAGCCATATATTGTAGAAACACCACAAACACACACACACACACACACACACACACACACACACAAAAACACAGTGCTGGAACACAAGCTCCTGTTTTTCAAACCGCTTTTACATGAGTAATAAAGCAAATAAAAAAGAGTGACTGAACAGCATGTGTTCATTTATTACTGACCCAGAAACCCTTCTACCACCTGTCATATAAACACACACACACACACACACACCATGCTAATATCAATGTGGAGATCTTCTATTGACGACTAGGCCTACTGTTATTTAATTATTGTTGAATCTTATGAAGATTGGTCATATGTAACTCCAAAATCATACAAAATAAAAAAATACATTTTGTATAATTAAGCACAACATTTTGCAATACTTTAACATAAATAAATACAATAACTGATCAGTAAATAAGCATAAATTAAGTACAGTACAACAAATACAATCATGATGTTTATTCACAGCTATACATTCAAAATGCATATTAAAATATATTCTATTATTATTTATTTGTTTAATGGTACATTTTAATAATAACATTATCTCATTAAGAAATTAAAGGGAGAAACGTCTAAGAATCTCATTGCTGTATAGAAGAGACAACCAAGATATTCAATGTGAACTTTTTCTCCTTATGTTTCACCAAAATAAATAAGCTTTGTTAAAATATGACCAAGTTACTTGAAAAAAAGCAAACCTGTTTGAAATAATCAGACTTAATTTGCAAGAACATGCATGGAATTAATGTTTTTTTTCTAAGCACGTCTGAATTTTTCTTTTGTTTTAAATATAAATTGTATGATTTTTTTTATTTATGTGTAATATATATATATATATATATATATATATATATATATATATATATATATATATATATATATATATATATATATTTTTTTTTTTTTTTTTTAGAAAGGAAGGTCTTCTCTCAGAAGTCTTACATTTATCATTTAGTGTCTATTTGGATTCTTATTCTTCTTTTAACAATCACAATGATTGTGATATGACACGTGTCACAATTTTTCCAAAAGCCATCCTCTCTCTCTCTCTCTCTCTCTCTCCCTCCCTCCCTCTCTCTCTCTCTCTCTCATCACATGCCAGGATTGCGCTCACAGACTGGCTTCATGGAGGTAAATCGGATTGAAGCGCTTGATTGCCCAGACCGTCTGCGCCACTCATCACCTGCTCACACTCCTGCTAAACCTGCCTTCAGGAGACCGGCTTTAACTTCTCACACACAGGTCCTGTCTCACAGACGGCAGGAGACACCAGAGAGACGTGACCGTGGAGGCAGAGCCGCTCATCAGCGGGACACACAAACAAAGCAACAGAACAGGAGCCGCAGATGATCGAACAGCAGAGAAAAGGTCACTAAGTCTCAGAAGACCACGGAAATAAAAGAGCTTAACATGAAAACACACACACACACTTACACTGCAAAAAACATACGGTCATACATAGAAACATATCTAAAGAAGGAAAAGTAGATAAACATACTTAGGCATTAGTCTGCATGCAACATTATAAGGTACAATGGGAAATATATGTATATATATATTTTGAAGTTTAAAACATATAATATCAGTCTTTCTACTTCAAAATGTCATGTTTAATTCACTGTTGATGTGAATGTTATTCAGTGTCATTTCTAATGTGAAAACCAACACCAAGCATACACTAAATGTTTTTTTTTTTCAGTGTAGTTTTTTGAAAAGCGGAGAAAATGAGCAAACTGGCTGATATAATAGATCTGGTGTTTAATATTAACACACAGTTCAATCATTTATATGTTTAGTTTAGATATATAATCAGACATTTGTGTTGTCAAATGTCAGGTTTTAATAGCATTTATTTAAGTTATTGTGAGCCATCTAAAACTGATATCTGATGAACAATTAAATGAATCCAATTTTATTATTTTTTTTTTTTTTTTGTCATAACCCTCTCAAGATGATATAATTCAATTACTAGTGTAAATTTCATAATTCATTTCTGGAAATGAAATTGCCTAAATAAAAGGATGATTTTAACTTCATAAAGATGATTTTTTTTGCATTATTATATGATAATGAAGCCTGTAGTAAAAACTGTAATATAAAAGTAGAACAATAGATTTTAAAACATCTAAATAATATCATAATCTATAAGACGTAGTGTTGAAGAAAAATAGGAAATAGTAAAATGTGCATGGAAAAAAAAAAAGC
>NC_068401.1:27953693-27978693 GCF_023724105.1 Carassius gibelio | reverse complement strand
ATTTAAAAAAATAAATAAATAAATAAATGAATAAATAATAATCACAATAATAATAATAATAATAATAATATATATTCAATAAAAAAGGTTCCTTTTTACAAACCAGTTTCACAAAAAAGCACACTAAAAAACAGTAAAACGAGGATCATCTTACTGAGCAAAAAGCTCATTTATTTCTCAAGTGCTTAATGATATAATATGATACAAGGTCAAAGCAATTATTTCATTGAGATAATAATGAGCTCTTTCAAAGAGGCCACGTTTGCATAATGTGCTCACTGTGGAAATTAATAAGCAGCATCTGAATTTCAAAGTCGAAATTTACAATTTTAATGCACACGTGTGCTATGGAGCGTACAACATCAGCCGAGGACACGACATTCAGGAGAACAGAAGGACAGAAGATGCTGATCAGCAAAACTTTTTAACCAAAGCGGCTTAAAGTTCACTCGTGGCAACTAAAATAAACAGTTGTTGAATAAAAAAAAAAAAAAAAAAAAAATTAAAAATGTATGTATATATATATATATATATATATATATATATATACACACACACACACACACATGCATACATGCATACAAAATATTCAAACAAATACAACAAAATGAAATGAAAATAGAAAATATAACAATAAAAACGAACACCAAATTTTTATTGAACTTTTTGTAGTATCTCAGTGATACTAAAATAATATTTTAAATATGTGGAGAGTTACTAAAAACATACTTACATTTGAAGGTCATCCTAATGTTGTGCCAAAACCAGCAGGTGAAATCTCCTGTTGAAACAAAGCAAGTCATTAGCATATGCAGAACAGATATAAATCATATTCATGAGGTGACTGAGGTTTGTCCTGAAAGACATGTTTGTAAAAACACAGGTGCTGCTGTCATGGGATGGGGTGGATGTTTAATGCATGTGTCATGTCAATCTCGTCAGTCTTTCTCACCTTCATGCATAATTAATGCAACACCACAATGCCTTTAAAGATTCACTGAACTGACAACATGACGTCTGAGTAATAAGTTCATGTGTATGTGCTGAAGATTAGTCTCTAAAACCATCCATATTCATGGGATTATAGTACAAACAATATTAATAAACATGAAAATCACATCTGTGAACTGCTGTGTTGTGCTGCACCATGGCTGTGAGAAATCTTATATACTTTCTAAAAACACTTTTAAAAGGTATTTTATTCAGTAAGGACACATTAAACTGAAAGTGACGGTAAAGACATTTATAATGTTACAAAAGATTTCTATATCAAATAAATGCTCTGTGATCAAAGAATCCTGAAATGCAAAATATTACACAGCACACCTGTGTTCAACACTGATAATAATCAGAAATGTTTCTTGAGCAGTAAATCAGCATATTTTCATGATTTCTGAAGATCACTGAAGACTGGAGGAATGATGCTGAAAATACAGCGAAGCATCACAAGAATAAATTACACTTTAACGATATATTCACATAGAAACATTTATTTTAAATAGTAATTTTTTTCTCATCAAATAAAGGCAGCCTCGGTGAGCAGAAGATACTTCTTTCAACAACATTAAACAGCCAGTTACTGAAGATGTTACACATTTCTCGGTAACCTGACAAACATTTATTTTAAAGAAAAAGAGCAAAACACAAAAGTGTGCAATGATAAGAGAAACATATCAGGCCATAATAGACTCCAAACACAACTTATACATCAAACATAACACATGGATGGACAGAAGAGAGAAACAATGCTTACCAATTTATAATTGCCTTCTTGTGATCTCTCTCTCTCTCTCTCTCTGTGTGTGTGTGTGTGTGTGTGTGTGTGTTTGCAGCTGGTCTTACTTCATTCCTAATTAATCCAATCAATCATTTCACAGATTTAATTATGTCATGGATGCAAAAATGATTACAGAGTCAATGTGATAAGACAATCACAGGCAACACACACACACACACACACACACACAGAGAGAGAGAGAGAGAGAGAGCTTCTAGCTTGCTTTAATTGCTGCGTTTCTATTTTTATTCTGGCATCTGTTTTGTTGATTCTTTAGTCTGCTTCAACGAGACTAATACGAGCAGAGCTGGAAAGCTGTTTGTCATTTCTGTGCTTTCAGCTTCTAGTCGTTCTGGATCCCAGAGACAACCACTGAAAACTATTTTGTGTCTTTGAATTTTAAATTGTTAAATTGCTAGTAAATTTCACAAAATATTACAAAAAAAATGACAGATTGGCAGACAGATTGAAACAATATAATACCTAACAACTACAAAAAAATCATCTCGCTGAGGAAACACCCTTGCATTTTTAAAATAAAATGTCATTTAGATTTGAATGCAGCAGTTTTCCCCTTGAGGATGTCCCCTGAAGGAGTTCATGTTTGTAGTTGAGCCTTGAACAGCCCTGTGTGTGTGGCATGATGGATGATCTCATGTTCACGTTACAAACATGAAGCTCTGGAGAACAGCACAGACTCCGCTCTGACTACGATGGCAGCAGCAAGAAAAAAATATCTATCTATCTATATATATTTGTTTTGTTTATATAGCTCTGGTATCTTTCCATGATCGGCCACACAAGAAGGAATCTATGAAAGCATCACATATTTGCATGCAGTGCATTTGAATATTTCATGACAGTTGTCACATCTTGTTAAAATGTTTAAGGGTTCATCTTGATTTATTAATGCGCAAGGAAAGCACAAGAATTCAGCGACTCACTTCTTTCCACATGTTTTACTCGGCTCCGACAGGATACAGCGCTTTATTGAACTTGAAATAAACTGCAAGCAATCGACACCTTCAGGCTTTAGATGTTCAATGAGACCTGGCCTGAATCTGTGCTTAGCTTAAAAGATGTCAGATATTGTCAGATTCGGACAAATTAAACTGCTCTGGAAGAAATAAAACCAGCTTTTTTTGTATTCATTTGTAATTGTATTCACTTTGCTAAGCATAAAACCAGAAAATAAATAAATAAATAAATAAATAAATCTACCAAAGGGGAAAGAAAAAACAATTTAAATAAATTCAAAGAAAAAAGTAGTATTTTTCTTACCTGAATATCAGTTATTTTTCTCTTGTTTTAAGCATAACTCACTTAATTCTGATAAATATTAAAGCTTATGTTATGTAATTTTACTTCTAAAGTAAATCTTATTGATATAAAATGTTTAAATATTTTTACTGGAAAATGTAAAAAAACAGAGGAAGAAATGTGTATTTTGTTTGTTGCATTGATTTATCAGAAAAACTTAAAACCACAGGTTTGTACAGACACGAAGATAAGTGAATTATGACAAAATGTTCATTTTTGAATTGGAAGAATTTAAAAAAAATGATATGATATGTGGCATCCATCCTTCCTTCAATCAAACATGATTCAGTACAGGAAACACCCACAGATTATTTGAGAATAATGTTAATTTGCAATCAATACAGACACATAAGAACCATTAAAAGGACCAAATATCATAAAAAAATATTTAAAAATAAGAACCAGTTCTCAGTTCTAGACCTGTGGTCGAAGATCAAGCCGCTGTTACCTGCAGGTGCAAAAAGAACCTGAATGATCCTAAAAGATCAGCTGACCTCTATTAACCCCTAGCAGCCCTTACAGTCTCTCTATAACCCGTGATATATTGAGAAACAGACCCTCTTCTGTCTTCTGTCCTGGTTAAGGCTCAAGTTACATCACGACTAAATCACAAAGCTCACATCCACCCTCCAGGATCTCTTTGTTCTGGTCTGTAATTTGGCCTCCGGTGCCTGCAGATATCAGTCGAGTGGTTCCTGGCCTGCGGTGCGTTCAAATCCTGATACCCACAGGACAAGATCAAATAATACAACCCTTCCCGGCTGTGCCGATCCTGTCTCCTGTCATCTCTCTCACCCCACAGCTCAGATATCCTGATCAAGAACTTCTGTTTATGAGGTATAACGATTTTTGATTGAGGCGTAAGTTTAGGGTTGGTCAAATTTTTCATGCTTTTGAAAGACGTCTCTTCTGCTCACCAAGGCTGCAATTGTTAAATTAAAAATACAGTAAAAATTGCTAAATTGTATTAAAATTTAAAATAACTGTTTTCTTAGCGAATAAATGTTAAACTCTAATTTATTCCTGGGATCAAAGCTGTATTTTCTGCCTCATTCCTCCAGTCTTCAGTGTCACATGATCTCCAGAAATCATGAAAATATGATGATTTGCAGCTCAAGAAACATTTCTGATTATTATCAATGTTGAAAAGAGTTGTGCCACTTTATATTTTCATGGAAACCATGATTTATTTAAAATATAAATAATTTGTAACATTATATATGACTTTTGATCAATTTAATGCATGCAAAAATCATATGGACCCATTTTATGCTGTAGGTCTTTATGCATGTGAATTAATAACATCTAAGTCTATCTTCTCAAATTTCCTTCGGATAAAGAATCGACAGCATTCTGAACACAAAAGAGGAAAATATCTGTTTACTCTGAAGAGATTGTACTGTAATCTCATTTTGAATGCATGTCAGTCTCTCACAGAAGATCGAGAATATTGCAGACAGGCGGGTTCAGATTAATAGTGGCTCTTGCATTTAAGAAAAAAAGCAAACGGATGAGAGAGAGATGAAATGAAGAGCTGAAATGTTGTTGTTTGCTCTCTCCTGCTGTCTCTAAAGGGATTATATGTGATCACTACAAGCCCAGAGCAGACTGACTCCGGGTTAAGCTGGAAGACAAAACCAGAGGAGAATGAATCAGCATGCTGACAGAGACTATTAATGTGAAGCTAGTATTAATGCAAAACTATTTTTAACAGCATATACGACTATTCATCATTTCTAATTCCAAACCAGATGGCTCTTTTCTAAATTCAAAGTCAGATGGATAAACATCTGTCCCTCCAGAAGAGCCTTCAGTAAGCTTTGCACTCATCTATTGATTTATTTTTGAATTTCTTTCAGCATTTTTGATCAGAAAACACAACCTGGATTCAAACCTATAGATGGGCCAGAACAGCTGTTAATATTTCTGGACCACGTGCATTAAAAATAATAATAAATAAATCAAAAGTAATGCAATAAAAATAATAATAATAAATGTTTTTTCAGAAGTTGATGTATCATGCATGCCACACTGTGCATGAATTATTCATAGATATCTTATTAAACTGACAAACAAACATCTGGTTGCAATTTTTCTGGAAATAATACAAAACAAACAAACAAATAAATAAATAAAATAATGATTGTGTTTTTAAATGTAATAAGGAAAACAGATTTGTTGTAGGTCTGTTGTTTGTAGGGCAGCATAATTTGGAAACAATGTTGTTATTATACATCAGTATAATACTAATTATTATTAGTAGAAGTAGTATAGTGACAATATATATTTTATATAACTATAATAATAATAAATACTATTATTATTTTAAAGCCATAAAATATACTACTACTACTACTAATAATAATAAATAGCCATATAATAATAATTATTATAATTACCGTCACAAAAAACGAGCAGCACATTATTTATTTAACTAAATTGTAATCTTTGTGATTTGATAATCATAATAAGTCATATTGTGATTTCAGTTGTCGTTTTTCACAGTATGAACCAAGTCAAAGGATGAATATGATTGTTAGATAACTAATTTCAAATTGTTTCTGCAAAACAGCATTTCTATTCATTATTTTTTTTTTTTTTAAGAGTGCAACTTTTCAATATTCACAAAAGTGGGAATACCACAAGAGCACAGCATGCACATGGATTTTCTCAGAAGTCTTTTTTAGGCTTAAAATGATGCAGGAATCACATGACATTGAGCCTCACTAAACGAGTCTAACACTAACAACACAAGAACTACAGGTGATGAAGACTCTGACTAATAACTGCATGAACTGACAGTGTCCTGCAGCATGCTTCATATAGACTGTACTGTAAGCATCTGTGAGCTCAGACCGCTGAGATATCAACCGAGAGCTGATTTCCAGGCCCTACAGAGATCACAGTACACTAAACGTGATGCTGGGCTTCCCTGCAATCGTCCCGCTGCATCTGAGCTGATTCAATGCTGTTTAAAGGCCTCGACTGCATACGTGGCTGGCAGAAGAGATATGGGTCATTCTTCCCTCGCGGTCAATCCCATTTATCCAGTATCCCGAGAGCCTTTGTCCTTCTCGGCATCTTCTCGTGGCACAAACTCACTTGAAGTCTTTCTAGCTAATAAAAACAATTACTGCTTCCAAATGATAATTGAAACCAGCAGCACGGTCACAGCTATTTTCAATTATCATAGCCCGGTTGATGCCATAAGGTGCACAGAGACACATTTATGACAATTATAGCAGTTCCTGTAAAGAGTGCGACTCGGTGGTTAAATCAGCACAAACCACAGTCTGCCTGAATCATTAATAATTATCATTAAATAGCAATTTCATATTCACCACACAGCGATTATCCAACAACGTGACTGTATAAACACTGACTCTTAATATGCATGAGCGAAAACTGAATTATTATTTTTATTATTAGCAGTGTTGGGAAGCTTTGAAGTTCAAAAGAGCAGCATTTTTTTTTTAAATAGAAATCTGCTGAAACATTATAAATGTCTTTACTGTCACATTTGATCAACTTTAGTTTTCCAGGAAGGGCCAAATGCAGATTAAATTACATTAAATAGAAATTAATACAATTAGAAACATATTTAACTGTCAAAAAATAAAATAAAAATAAAATAAAATAAAAATTAAATACATAACTTAAAACTCCTATTTACTTTTTATTTAAAATAGACTTTGCCAAAATCATTCTCAGCGTTACATCAGCAACAGAGATTGTGTGTTTGATTATTGTCTCAGTTTAGTTGTGCACAATGCAATGGAATTACAAGGAATTAAGTCTAATAAATATATAAAAATATATATATATAGTTAAATTTATTAATTTTTTTTCTCCAGAAAACATGACATAATAGCTCATGTAATTTTGCTTCTCAATTGAATGTAAAGAATGTTTAGATATTTTAGTGAAAAACAAAACCAAAAACCTGTTTAGAAAAATATCAGTTCCCGCGAACCATTGGCTAATATAATCAACTAAAACTAACTAAATAAATAAGTATATTTGCCAAGCAACATTCCTTATCTGACTTGATCTACAACAAAAACTAAAACAGAAATAAAAAATAATTATAACTTAATTTTTTTTTTTTTACCAAAACTTTAAAATTAACATGAAAGCAGATAATGTGAAAATAAAATGCTATTCACAATATTAACAAACAATGGGTCTCATTCATGAAACATTCGTAAATATACGAGTAAATATCTGAGTGATTTACGCGTAAAGAGAACTTCCCGAAAACTCTTCTCCTGATTCACAAAAACTTCGTAAACGTCAGATGTGATAGTGAAATGTGTGTGTGTGTGTTAATGAATTCCAATCAGTCATAAATCTCGCCTATTAAATCCGACTGACAACTATATATGAGCATCATATTATGACCCAAACGAAGGATTTCAACATGTCTTCTCAAAAGCGACTGAAAAAGAAACATTTCTCAGCTGCAGAAATTGAAGTTTTATTATCAGAAGTTCATTCAAAACGCCACATTTTATTTACAAGCATACTAGTGGCGTATCAGGTCCTAAAAAAGGAAGTTTGGAAGCATATTACAGATCCTATTACTGGCTCTCATGATAAAAGTTAAAAGAAAAACCGTATGTCATTAATATATATAATATTTTTTTCAAAATGCTGTGTAAATATGTACCCGATTAAGGTGAATTAAAATGCAGCCGTATTAATGAGCAAAACGTTCAGAAGTTAAACGCATTATTTACGCGTGGCTGGGAGCAGGTGTAGATTTATTTCGTACCAACTAACATTTGGAAAATACGAACGTTTTAATGAATCCAAAAATTTACGCCAAAACCACTTTACACGCGATTTACACAAAAATTAGTTCTGCTCGTGTTTCATGAATTAATCCCATTGATAGTAAAATAACACTGAAAAGAACTGACATTTTGTAGCTTTTTTGTGCATTTACAATTATTCATGCAGCACAAAACCACACAATTTACCATTTCGTGATTATTACCCACTCTTGATCCAACCTTGAATGAAACTTGCTGTTACTGTACCTTTAAGACTTCACACAGCTTAGCTGTCAGGGCGGGGTAAATTAGCTGAATACTGAATAGGTGTTGATATGCAAACGTGGCATATGCTAATATGCTCATGATTTCATAACCACCTTTTAGATTCATAAACTGTTTTTGATGCTTAGTTTTTATGAGTCTATTGTAAAGAGCAGTATTTTCTCTGAGAATTCAGCGAGCGTGTCTGTCCACGCACGTCCAGAGCAATTACAGCGTAACCCAGAGGACATCATTGTTCAGGAGCAGGTCTGCACACACAATATCCCACAGAGTCCCTCTGAAAAATGAAATGCAGCACCTGCATGTCTGACTGCTCGCTTTTAACAGAACAGTTCAGAAATAGCACATAAAAATCACATTTTCCTCATAATTTACTCATGCATATCCATATGACTTAGTTTCTTCTGCTAAACACAATTGATCATTGATCAATGGATGCTTTGCAGTGGATGGGTGCCGTCAGAATGAGAGTCCAAACAGCTGATAAAAACATCACATTAATCCACAGCACTCCAGTCCATCAGTTAATCTCTAGAGAAGACAAAAGCTGCATGTTTGTAAGAAACAAAACCATTCTGAAGATTATTAGATTATTTGTATATTGTTTTTTATCAGCTGTTTGGACTCTCATTCTGACGGCACCCATTCACTGCAGAGGATATAGAGGATCATTTTTGGGTGAACAAACTGTACAACAATATGGGTGAATGTTTTTGGGTTAACAAAATGTATATTCAAGACAAAATCTGTGAAAAAAAGTCTTAATATGTATTTTTGCTTCAAGTGAAAGGAATTCTAAATAATAATAAAAAAAGTTTGTTTTCCATATAATGAAAGTGCATAGAGTCATACGGACTACATGAAAGTAGTCCATAATAATAATAATAAAAAAGTAATAATATAAAAAAAAACAATGAAATAGAAAATGTCAAGATCGAAATAAATTATTTAAATTTTTCTGGGTGGACCTTTAAGGCTAGCATGGATTGTAAATGATGTATAAATATCCAAATATTTCCACCACCCTGGATGAAAGTAGTAAAAAATGTATTCATAGTAATTGTTTTAATTTCAAAGAGCAGTTTAGCTCTTTAAACAGAGTACCGTAGTCATCAAACAAAGATCAATGCTTCTCAGAAGCTGTGTCAATATTTCATTCAATAGCGGTGCTGTTGTTTTTGGCTGACTTCCATCCGTCTCTGCCAACTCTTAATCAGCCAAACTGCCTGTGGGTTCCCTTCAGCAGTGCTTATGATCTCCTAAATCAGTAATGTTGGAGAGGAAGAGAGGAACAGACCTCCATCTCTGGTCACGTGGCATCAGGAGGAAGGATGTTCGTCTGTCATGTTTAACAGCAGAAGTGACTGAGCAGAATAAAGCCCAGGATCAGCGGCAGCTCGCTGCGTGACTCAACACACAGATCTATATACAGCACGACTGCACAATGACACATTCATAGTTGTTTTATCCATTGCATGTGAAATTTGTCTGTCAGCAAACCATGCTCCAGTATAGCTGTGTGAGATTAGCTTTGCATATTTATCCGTAACAAACAAAGACGTGCAAAAAGTGAAAATAAAGTAAACGTATACTGAGCATAAGGTAAATATTAACCAAACAATAAACTGGAAAAATAAATAAAAAATCACACCCTAGCAACCACCCCGAACACCCTAGCAGCCGCCTAGCAACCACATTTGCCATATCAAGCACTCACATTTTCTTCAAAACGACTATTTTACTCGTTTTCCAGTCAAAGTGCCAAATTATTATAAATGATACAGTCGTCTGAAAAGAAACAATGCATAAGATATTATGATTTGTTTTCTGTCTCTACAGTATTTTAATATTATAATAACATTTACACTTAAATTCATTTATGTTCAGAATATAATATATAAAGTATTAATATTGCCATCTAAAATGCAAGGATTTTAGATCTTTCAAAAGGTAAACGACTAAATTAAGAATTTTATTTGTTTGTCGTTTCATGTCTTTGCTGCTGACTTTTGATTATATAAATTCAACCATATGAATTATCCAAAAATGACTGTAGATAAACATGACATTTTTGTTTCTTTCTCTCTTTTTATGTGTGTGTGTGTGTGTGTGTTGAACTTTCTTCTCCTGTGTCATTCAATCTTCATGCAATCAAGAAAAGCAGCACAGCAGAACACAGTTCAGTTTACATTTCCTTGACCCCGATTCATTTCACTTTTGGTCTGAAAGGGCTTTAATATTTGCCAAAAATAGAACTTTTTATATGAAAAGCAAACAATCCAGTCCAGGCCAGATGAGAAAAAGTAATAAAGGTAACGTAACATATTACTTTCTATAAAAAGCAACTAAGTAGTTACCTTTTTAAAGAGAGTAAGGCAATATTGCAATGCAACAGTATCTTTCCCAGCACTTCCTGTTCTTGTACACAGTTACTATAAATGGGACCCAGGGTAACATTAAAGGGATAAAAGCCATTTCATGGTCTAACACACCGCTGAACATCCTCTTGAGGATCTCGGGTGTGTCTAAGACCCACATAAAGAGCCACAACATCTTCAGCCCAGAAGAGCTGTGAGAAGTGTCTCCTATCAGCGTCCGTGAGCATGAACTGATGGAGCTGATGATACGGCGTAATGTGAGGGAGTTTGGGCTCTGCTCAGCAGATTACTGATGAAAGCACCTCTGCCGTATTGAATAGTGCATGAATGGAATTAGTGCATTAATCCTGTTCATCCCCAGGCTCTCACATGCCCTACTTTACCAAAGAGAGCAAACCAGCCATTCGGTGCACTGTTCCCAGAACTATTAGGAGTTGTGAGGAAATGCTGGAAGAAAAGACTTACTATCGCTCAAGGAAAAAGCAATGTGATGGCCTCTATACCAAAATGATTCATACTTAAAATGTGATCACAATAATCAACAAGGAGACATATCCGCACAGATAAAGCACCATTTACAGGTGAAAAATTCCAAAACAGTTCTAAACGAAATATGTGTGTGGATTTTGATGTGACAATGACAATGTAGGATGGACTTCTTCCACTGAAATGAGTGCTATTTTGGACTCCATGGGCTTTTATAAATTTGAAATCAAAATGAGCTTCCCCTTCTCCTTTCGACATCTTCTTTCTTAATATATCTGTCTGCGAGCGCAGGCAATGCATCATTCTACACTCCTCTGGTCTTTATTGTGAACTCTGTACTTCTGCATCAAGTCTCCAGGGTTTTTCTACAATAGTGAGGGGTGTATCCTCAAAATCTGCCTCTGTCCCACATCTCTGGAGTTACAGCTGTGTTCTGCAGGCGTCCCGTGGGGCATGAACCAAGATGGAGTCTGAATCGGAGTGTGATTGAGTCTCATATTGTGTGTAATACAGCTGGCAACACTGCTAGGACTGGTCAAAATTATCACCAGCCTTGCACTTAGTCAGTCAGTGCAACATATTTTCTTGAGAACATCTGAAATTAATAGAATGCATTGGCATACACATGTATTTTGGAGTGCAATAAAAAAATATATATATATTTATTTAAAAAATAACACCAGTGAACTGAGTAAAAAAATTACTAAAGTAGAAATTAGCAAAAAGCATTTATGCTAATCAATTTATTTACTCCAAATGGCTAAAACATCACATATTGCTTGATTTACGCTGGACAAAAAAAATAAATAAAGAAAAAATAAAATCAAGAGGTATTTGCGACTTTATATCTTGCAATTCTGACTTTAAATGGTTAGTTCACCCAAAAATGAAAATTTGTCCATGTTTTTCTCAGCCTCAAAGCATCCTAGGTGCATGTGACTTTCTTCTTTCATGTGACGAATTTTCATTTTTGGGTGAACTAACCATTTAAGTCTTGCAATGCTGACTTCACATCTTGCAATTCTGAATTTACATCTCACAACTCTCACTTTACATCTTGCAACATCTTGCAATTCTGACAAAAAAAAATTGTTTTGTGAGATATATCATCACAATTACCTTTTTAGTTTTCTATATCCCATGGAAGAAACAAGCTATCAAATCTTGATGCATGCACAAAATTGACAGATGACATTTCTTTTTTTTTTTTCAAATGCTGTTTTAAAATCTGATGTTTCTCTGCTGAATTCAACATCAGATTTAGAGCAGTTACTGAGCAGATCCATCTTCTAATACAGTACAAACACATCAAAGACAACGATGCCAGTGCGTTTATAGAGATTAATGAGCGACGCATGCTTGAGTGTGCTTGAGACTCATGATGATCTGCAGCTTGTGCTCTTCACAATGGGTTTAAAGACTGAGCTCTAGAGAGAGAGCAGACCACATGTCTTCTCCTGCTGCCAGCCAATCCACATCCAACTGCTGCTGGAGTTTACCCTACACACGCTGACAGCTGACTCACACGCTTGATGAGAATGGAAGCAGTGCCAGCGTGACATTTACATTTGTGCACTTGGCAGGCGCTTTTATTCAGCGCGACCCCTGTTCAAGCATTACATTGTATCAATACGTACATTCTCTGAGAATCAAACCCAGGACCATGACTTTGGGTTCATGTCTCCAGACATGATCTGGCACTGTTGAGGTACACATATTCAGATGCATTTCATCAAATTAGATGTGTTTATGCAATAAAGACAAAAGTATCAACAGCAGTTAATATGGCAATAACTCTGTAAATACCTTTTTATTGTCCTTCAAATTTTGTCTCATTAGTTCTTCTAATTTGAGTCTGTAGTGCTTGTAAAAAACATAACTGCGTACATGCATATTACAGGGGCATTTTCTCCAATAAGAAGGCATTAATAAAAAATTAATAAAAAAATGTATAAAATAATGCATACATAAATGCATAATTGCATCAATCCCTCTGTCAGTCAATCAATCAGTCAAAAGTGCAGAAATAAAATTAAATGTTTCCGAGTGAGGCTGCATCTCTCTTGTATCCAGTTATGCATAAATGAATGCATAAATTAATAAATGCATCTGCAGACTGGATGGTCAGTGAGGACGGTCCATCAAACACACAAAGAAAAAGACAGGAGAGAATTCAACATGTTAGACCTTAAAGCCACTGTCACAGAGACTGAAACATACAGCTATTATAGTTTGATAGAGTAAAATCTGAGCAACACAGCCTCTCCATTAGTCATCTTACTGCAGCAAACAGACATTACTGTACAAAAACTCGGATCAGTTGTTGAGAGGCGTGAGATGAGGATAATGCTGTTATTTCTACAACTGGCTGAATGAGCCCATGACAAAACACAAGAAGAAAATGATCCGTCTCAATCCATGCTGGAACATTCACTTCAGCTCTGGGCTTTTATCCTCCACAGTAGAAATCTATCACAGTATGAGTTTTATTTTACAGTAACTGAAGGTAAAAAATAATTGGATAATACAGTGCTTCATTTAATGTGATTGATTTCAGCGGTGTTATATATATATATAAAAAAAAAAACTCTGAGATGTTAATATAGATTGATATATTGATATATATATTAAATGTTTTTTTCTGTTCATTTTAATGTTCTGGAAAGCTTTAGTGATTGTCTTGTGTTTTTGACTTTTTTATTATATCTATATAGTTTTGATTAACGTTTATTTCATTTCTTGTTTTTTAGGCAGATGAAAACAAGTAAAACTAAAATGAGAAATGTTGCTCTGGAACAGTTTGTTTCAGTTAACGTTTACTTTATTTCAAATAACATTTTGTTTAAAAATGGTTTAATAACCATGGATATCAGATTATTAATAACAAATTAATCTATTAAAAACAGTAAAATTGACATATTAAACTCTTGTTTTCAATTGTTTTTATTACACAGATCACCAAATACAGCATGAGGGAGCCCCATCATAAAATTGAGAAGGCAGCTATAAAGTGTATTTTATATATAAAGAGCCAATTTGTAAAAAAAAAAAAAAAAAAAAAAAAAAATACAGATTAATCTTATTCATATTTATTTGAATCTTACTGTTCTTTTGTAAATGTTTTTCTCTGCATTTTTCACAGACTCTTTGCATATACAAAATATATATCACAATATGGTTGTTACATTTTACCATCGCATGGTGTGTGTACAGTATGTATATATACACACACACACACACGCACGCACGCACACACACACACACGCGCACGCGCGCGCGCGCGCGCACACACACACACACAGACAGACACTATGCAATGGTAAAAAAAAAAAAAAAAAAATACCACACACACACACACACACACACACACACACACACACACACACACACACACACACACACACACACACACACACACACATATATATATATTTACACACACACACAGTCCAGCAATACTAAAAATAAAAATAAAAATAAAAACATTACATCATCTATGATGTTTGTTTATATACAAATCCCCAATACTACAGTGCTGCAGACTGTTGCTAGGGTATTGCTCTGCGGTTGCTAGGTGGTTTCTTACTGATCCAAGTCCAGTCTCAAGTCTCTTTAATATTCTCCATGGAATTAATTAACTTATTAATTAATTAAATTATAACAGATGAATCGTTTAGCATGTGTCCAATGCGGTCTTCTCTATAAGGCCTTTAAGATCCTGTAAATTGAAAATATTCTGCATGGAGAGATAGATATGAAATGCTGAATAACTACTATAGGCTAATAATATATTAAAAAAAGCATGTGGTCATTTCTGAATAATCCTACACCTGGCATATGAGCTGTCCTGTCTGTGAAGTGTGTGGTGTGTGGGTCTCCTGGCTGCGGCTGTAATAAAGGTGAAGCGAGGGCTCACTCAGGGCAGCTCTGAGTTAATGGTGTTGGGATGTGCAGTCGGGTCTCTGTGGACTCCACTGATGTGATGCGCTGCGACTGACTCTCTCAGACACCGAGAGCTAAAGGTCAGTCTGTCAGCACTGTACTCACACAAATCATGCTTACAGTAGCACAGCCCCAATGCACACGCTATAATGCTGTGAGGTTAGTGATCAAACATAAGCATTTATATCCATCATTTCAGCCAAGAAGATGCACCAACAATTGGTGCAGAAAAAAAAAATTGCAAGAGAATCTCACAAATAATTACAAAGATACCGCAGCGAACACATTGAATTAAACATGATATTTTGGCACAAATACAATTTAAATACAATGTAATTAAATGAATGAAATATTTGAAATTCATTAAAATATATATAATATGCAATTAATACATTAACTGAAGTAAATTCATTCACTTTAAAAACTTAAATGCATGCAATTTATCTGAAAGGGACTATGAATATTTTGTTAGTGACGTTAAATGGCACGTCCTGATTTTGCCGAGTTAGATGTGTTCCTAGGTCAACATATTTTGTTGACCCTGGAACAACATTTTACTCCAAAAATTTAATCTTGACCATATTTGTACACCTAAACCTAACCTTAACCATGAGTAATCCCTAAAATCAGAGGAAATTATACATTAATGACGCTGACGTACAAGCACCAAACAGTGATGGTAAGCATAAACTGGTTCTTCAAATCTGATTGGTTAATCACAATGTTGTCAGGTTCAAAGTCAGGTTCTGCACGTTAAATGTCAAAGGCCAATTAAGCGTATCAAACATCATTGCTAAGTCACATTGTGAATAATTGTGTGCTTTTATATACTACTGTAATTCTGGTATTTCAGTAACTGTTCTTGATTGGAGACAAAATAAAAAGATGATTGTTTATTGAGGGTTTGGGTCGAGTGTGGTCTTCAGGTCAGGTCAGGAAATCTGATTCACAGCCAATGAGTTGGAAGATCTCATAATATTAAGATTTATTTTACATTTTATATGGCACTTAAAATGTTTCCAGTGTATCATAAACAATGTACTAGCTAAGATTAATTTGTCCCCAACATATGCTATTTTATTTAAAGGGAATCTCATAAAAATATATCAGAATAAACATCACACCTAAAACAAAAGGAATAATGTATTGCATATAAAAAAGAATCACAATCAGCAGAGTCTCCTTCATCTCTGTCCGTGTTCAACATCTGTTTCCTGTTTGATGCAAAGGTAATGAGAAGAGGTTTCCCAGCAGTTACACGAGTGCAGACACAGACCTGTTTTAATGCCTTTATTGCTCACGCTGGCTGTTTAATTCTTCAATACTGACTGGAAAACTTAGATGAAGGAATGGAGAGTCAGTAGCAGAAACTGTGCAGAACAATCACACTTAACATCCGGATATAAAGGTTTAGGGATTAGAACATTTAATGAAACTAAACTGCCAAATCTTTATAATTATCAGCAGTAATAGCTTTTATTTTTTATGTTTTCCTTTTAATTTTAGGTTAATTTTTAGAAATGTCACATAATAAAAAAAAAAAGCAAAACAGCCCCAAATCTCAAAACTGAACAGTGCATGATGATTGTTTTGTCAGTAGATTTAATTTACAGTAAGCAAAGTTGCTTTTCTTTTAAAGTTGGGGTGAAATTTTACTTGTTCTTATGAGATTTATCAATCTGGTCTCTTGTTATTCTGCACTAATCCCAGTGCATGACATGAACTCAAACAATAATCTGATGCAAAAAACAACAACAGTTAGTTGCAATTGTTAAATACACCAAACATCATTCTCTCTCTATTTTAGCTCTCACAAGCATCTTCTAGAACGACATTAGCTAGTACTTTAGCCACGTCTATTTATGTACCATCCAGGGGGCTAAAAGAGGGTTTTGTACTGTAGAATTACTGCCAGGTCAAAGGGGACAAACAAAGCAACATCCCTCTGAGATTCACACACACACGGCAGCTTTATACTCCATCGGGACACACACCCACCCCCACAGCTGTAGGGATTGAGGGAGCACCATTATGACAGATGTGAACCGAAAGTAGCTTCAGCCGAAGCTTTTGAGACTCATGCACTCAACAAAAACACCCTCCATTATCTGTATTAGAGCTGGCTGGGCTGTACGAAGTGTGTAGAAATGTGTCAACCGGTTGTGGATCATACTCAGTTCATACTGTGTTCAATGGGCTGCTTTACATTAGAAATAAGTGAAAGAATAACTCACATTATCTGTTATAATATTAGTTTCACGGTTGGAAAATTAGCATTTTTATTTGTTATGAATAATCTGATCTTTTGGCCATGATCCCGATAAAATAGGAATTAGCACATAATACATAAACCATTTTTTTCACTGAATTTCTAGCTCAAATTGATATTTTGATAAAGTATGAGCCTTTACCATGATATTAAATTACCCATATTGTGATATAAGGTATCGGCCAAACCACTTCCTCAACAGAGCATTCACTTTTAGCGCCATTCACTGAACATTTAATTCCCGAACTGCCACGATATGCACAACAACCTGATAAAACCTTGCTAGATTCATACTCATCTGTTCTGGATAAAACTGAACTAGCATTCAGAGCCGTTGACTAGACATTTCACTTTGAAAGTGTTGCAAAACATACAAATTTAACAATTTCCTGAGTCTGAGTTGCATAATACGGCTATTTTTGAAGAACAAAATAATAATAATGTCCTGAAAGTCTATTTTTGTTTAATCCAGTGAATTAATAAGTATTTCATTAACTGCATTCTCTTTTAATTTGGATCTCGAAGGACAAACTGAAAGATCTGATAATTCACAACAAATTAAATCTGACAGTGCAAAACCAGCTTCATACTCTAAAACACTTGAGCTCAAAACATTATAAAACATATAGTTCAAATTCTGTTCAAGATTGGATGATGCACGTTCAAGGAGCTGATTTACACGCACATGTGACCATGCATTAGATTCATTTATATTCACGCCCCATCAAATTGAGTGTTTGGCTTGACAGTGTATTGACTGATTTCTTTGCTTGTTTGCATATGTGTGTGTGTGTTGACAGGGCATGATTTAATAAGGCTTAGCATGCTGTATTTGTAACATCCACGTCCTCTAAATGACTGGCACGGTGTAGACACATAAACATCACAGCAGAGGAAGCTTTAGTCAAATGAGTTCAGTCCCTCCGGCTCGACAGACGTCAAACACACGACAGCACTGAACTCACTCCAGGTTAAAGGAATAGTTCATCCAAAGATGAAGATTTGCTGAGAATTCACTCACCCTCAGGCCGTCTAAGATGTAGATGAGTTTGTTTCATCATCAGAACAGATTTGGAGAAAAAGCATTCCATCGTTTGCTCACCAACGGATGTTCTGCAGTGAATGGGTGCCGTCAGAATGAGACAGCTGATAAAAACGTCACAGGTAATCCTCAAAAGAACAGTTTTGGCTTATAAACAGGGCTTGATCTGTGCATATTTCTCTCCTGATTCAGACCAGACCACTTTTTCACTAGATGACAAAGTGTTATAATTGATAGAGTACTCACATTTTAGCCAGAAGCAACAGTTTGAAGTTAAAAATGTCTTAATGTTGGATTTGTCTCTTAAAAACACAGCTTTTGGCTTCTCGAGATACTTATATTAATGTACAGGAGTGGTTTGGGGAGGTTGTGATGTTTTTATCGGCTGTTTGGACTCTCATTCTGACGGCACCCATTCACTGCAGAGCATGATCAGAGCCATTCATCTTTCATGGCCTGAGGATGAGCACATTTTCAGCATAATGTCATTTTTGGATGAACTCTGGGTAAACGTGTTCAAAAAGTTTGGAAAACAGGTTTATACAAATGTTGTATTTATTACTTTGGGACTGATTTGCCTCACAAATTTGAAACACGTTTTCCAATCAGTCAAGCTTTGGCTATTACAGAGGCCTTGCAACGATGGGAGAAAAGGGTGAACTCATATACATATTCATCAAACTGAAAAAGCAAACAGCCAAAATGGCAAATAGCAATTCTAGCTTGTAAACATCTGTGTACCATCATCTCTCACACACACACACCTCCATCACAACATGCATATTTATCAATGATACGTTTACCAGCTAAAGGTCTGTTTGAAGGGCAACAGCACAGCTAAAACACTTCAAGGCTTCTATGCTAATGATCGTAATGGAAAAAGTGTATTAGCATCTTTTAAAACCATGTTCCCATGATTATAAATAAACCTCATTAGAACATCCTTGTTGCTAGGTCAAAAAATTTGAACTATAGCAGGTGTAAATATAGAAATATAAAAGAAAGAATGCATGTAAAGAGATGCTTTCGAACACAAAACAAGAAGCTGATGTTCTCTGTGAACTACTAAATCATTCTGAAATCTTCAAATTTTTCTATTCTTTCAGCACAACAGTGTTCTGATAATTAGAACAGGAATACATCTCTTATGCTTGCAAAATATAGGTATACATGATCTGAAATATCTGATATCGATCATACTGATGCACGGTTACAGGACGCTTTGAGATCCGAATGCGATCGTCGTGTTCAGTCTGCTGTTTGCGCTCGCAGTGGAAATGGCTCCAAATTAATGTTTCAATTGAAGTTGTCCAGGCTAATTAGCACATAAATTGAGTTTGCTTCAGGAGCCATGAAAACACGGAGAGATGCAGAGGTGCTGGCAGGCCAAGGGATAAGAAAAGCAGACATTTTACATATAAATGCTACAGAATAATGAGGAAATACTCATCTTGGAATTACGCAGGAATCAGCGTGCTCTTAGCATGTCAAGCGTATGTGTCCCTTTGACGTATTAAAGATTCTGTAAGCCATGTTCTTCTGGAGTAACACACATACTTGTCTCTACTTGTCCTGAGGAATCAAATCTGTGACACAATCTGACCACAGGATGTTCAGCCAATCAGAAGACTTTGAGACGCTCTTCAGCTGTCAGTCATTTAGAAGTGAGCGTGGAGGGCGGGGCTTGGAGAGAGTGGGCGGGGTCTTCATCAGTGGGAAAGAGAAATTCATAATATCTCTTACAGCACCTTTAATATTAAACAACAATAAATCTATACTGACTCCACTGTCATAAATGTTTCTGCTTTATTATGTACAATTCATCAGCACACGTTATAAAAAAACTAATTGGTTTAATAGTCTTTCTGGAAAAAAATCTATTAACTCTGTACTTAATAAAATAAATAACTTTATTAAATAATATCAGTCAATCAAGTATATATTAAAAAAGTATTAATTTATTTATTGAAATTGTATTTATTTGATTATTTGACTATTTATACCTCTGTTTAAAAGTTTTGGGTTGAAAAGTTTTTGTAATTATTATTATTATTTTTTATTTGATTTGAATAGCTTTTTTAAAGAAATCTAATGATCACCAGGGGTGTTTTTTTTTAATCATTTATTATTATAATTTTTATTAAAATTATACTGTTTTCTCTTTAAATATATTTTAAAATGTAATTTCTGTTTGTGTAAACCACAATACATTTTTATTAGGATTCTTTGATTAATATAAAGCGACAAAGTACTGAATTTATTTTAAAAATAGATGTAATAAATGTCTATATTGTTCATTTTGAAAGTGTGTGTGTATATATATATATATATATATATATATATATATATATATATATATATATATATATATATATATAAAATCATTTTTTAACTTTTGAATGGCAGTGTATTTGCTAAGCCGTCGGAAACGTGTCACATTACAGATGTTAAATGTGTTAGAGATGCTGTTCCAAGTCAATTTAAGGTTAAGCGCAGGTGCTTTATCTCTTTCAGGACATTACTCTCTCTGTGTGACGTCTTATCTCTCCTCAGCAGCTGGACTCAAAACTGGAGGCCGATGTTTTATCACAGGAAGAGTCCAGGGCCTCCAGGATTTCAGATATCTGTGCTTTGTTCAGTTACGCTTGGATTCAATTAGGAGAACATGTCCGGAGAGCGCAAAGCAAACCTCGAATACAACGTGTGAATGAATGAGAGAATATATCAGAGAAACCATACGCTGAAAGAAATGAATGTGCTGGTGTTTTGTCATTCCATTAACACGCACTGTATGCAGGAAGGAGACGTGTCCGTGAACACTTAATGTTCCTCCTCCTGCCTGCGGGTTTCTCAGACGCTGACGTCTCTCTGCGTGACACCAGGATGTTATCTGACATCCCGACTGTCTGGCGGAAAGTGAGTTTAACATGAAGCGAATAATTGATGGTTTATACAGGAATAAACGCACAATTATGTAAACACGCTCTGTAATAAATCTGTCAGATTAAGCATTTGAGGCTTCCTTGAAGACTTTTCGACTGTATGAGTGAGAGAGCGAGCGTGAATAAAGGGCCGGGCTTTTAAAGCTTTGGCTGGATTTGTTTCCAAAAAGCCTGCAGCAGATTAAAGCGTGTTAATGTAATGCTGCGTGCACACACTGGACACACTGTTGTGTGTTTGGATGACTACAAAGACATTGAAACATCACTGAAATGCATGTCACTATTACATATTATAATACATCAAAAACATAGTTTAAAAGACTGAGGTCTATACGATTTTGAATTTTTCTTCTGCTCACCAAGGTTGGATTTATTTGATGAAAAATACTGTAAAAACAATAAAATTGTGAAATATTATTATAATTTAAAATGTCTGTTTTCTTTATGAATGTATTATAAAATGTAATTTATTCCTGTTATCAAAACTGAATTTACACCTGTCTTCATTGTCACGTGATCCTTCAGAAACATTTCTGATTATTATACATTTAGAAAATGCTTCACATTTTTTTGACAAGAAGAAAGTTCAAAAGAACAGCATTTACTTGAAATATAATTGATTTAGAACAACATACAAGCATTTAATGTCACTAACAATCAATTTAATACATCCTTGCTGAATAAAAGTATTCATTTTAATATAAAAATATTCAAAATGTACCAAATTGAAGTTTTAATATTTTAAAATGACATCACTTAAATTAGTTACAAAACAAAATACAATAAATAACAAATTAATTTTTTATCAAATTATATTAATCACAATCAAATGCATATCAATATTTGCTCAGAAAAGTTCCTAAATTAAGATTCTTAGTAAAAAAAAAAATTACATTATTGTGGCAGAAGTGTAAATATTGTTTGTTTAATCATATAATCAAGAAGAAATCATTGAAAGAAAGAGCACAAAGTCAGTATTTCAAGCTTACTGCCGTTTAAATGGTTTTCCAGTTAAAAGTCATTATACTTTTTATTCCAAGAAATATAACAACCTATGACCTGAAGATTTAAGAAAGCAAAAGTTTAAAACAAGGTGTTTCTGTATGTTTAAATAAATCTCTGAGCTGTTTAAATGACTGTCTGACCATTAGATCGCACGCTGTTTTCCTGACCTTTTCCCTTTAAAGGTCAGCGTTTCATTAGCTTGTTCGTTAAAGACTTTGAAGGCCGAGTCGATCAATGCGCCTCTAAGTGAAGGACAGACGCTCGGTCCAAAATACTCACACCTGTCAATATCAACCGCACCTTCTCTCCATCCGCAAATTATTCAGCCAAGACAGACGTTCTGAACAAACTCTTTACAGACATTTTATGAGAAGGTTGCCACTTTAAATCAATGCAAAAAATAAAGAATAAAAAATACAAGATCGATGGGAAATCGAGTCCTGCTGAACACAGTAAATAAATAAATAAATAAAGCAGAGACAAAGTCCTCTTAAATACTCCTGTACAATCTTCACACATATTTTTCAAGGTCTTTATTATGTGCATCATAAATGAGATGTATTTAAGTCACTGTCTGTATGGATTGCATTTCAGTGTATTTTATTAATCAAATCAGAAGATCCAGAAGAAACATTGATGCTAAGAGAAAGAAAAGTGTGATAAATAGACAAATAGGAAGTTTTATTATTATTATTGCATATGATCAATTAAATGCATCCTTGCTGAATAAAAGTATTAACTTAAATATTTAAGTACTTAAAAAAATCATATTGAATTTGATACTTTTTTTTAACTAGTAATTTTAATAATTTTGTACTACATAATATAATTAGCTACAACCAAACAAAAAACAAAAAACAAAAAAAAAACAAAAAAAAAAATGCATTGCATTTGTTTTACTATATATATATATATATATATATATATATATATATATATTTTTATATATATATATATATATATATATATATATATATATATGTAGTAAAACAAATGCAATGCAGAAAAATATACTGTTCATAATGAGTTGCATTTTATTATTACTATTATTTAATTTTTTATTAACAGATCCAAGCCATTACATTGTTGACCCAGAAACAAGTTTGTCTCAATTTTGTATTAACTTACTACCTTTAACAAATACATTTAAGCAAAAATCCCATATTCAATTTCAAAACCGTGATCCTCAATCAGCTCATATCTCCACACATTTATTACTCGACTGACTCAATTCACGGATCATGTGGTCGTTTAATTGACCAAAACATGAATCATCATTTGACAGGCATTTGATCAGAAATGTCACTGAGATGAAACAATTTAATTAGGACGCCAGACTTCAGCTTGCCATCGTCTGACTTCTGACAAATGAAAGAGGCAAATATCAAGCCGTTTAAAGGCTGATGCAGACAGCTACTTCAGAAGACCGGAGAATGTTTCTGTGCTTTATGCTTAGGTCGAGAGAGCACACCATCAATGCATTTACATAATTAAAACAGATCAAAACAATAACGATCGCTATAGGATGTTTTGAAATGAGTCTGTAATTGCATGTCAGCTCTATCAAATAAACCAAATGAAGGGTTACGGAAACAGTCTGTGCTTTGATGAGCATTTCTCATAAATGACTTCATGCAGTAATTAGTGAGGTTGTTCCTAGAAATCATAAAGAAAAGAGCAAAAATACTGCAAAACATCCCAACAGACCATTAAACAGCACATCATATCTACAGTCTATTAACCCAAGAGTGATTAGAGAACAGAAAGACTGAAAACACTTGTGGAGAGACTCTAAACATCACAAAACCATATGAGTTCGATCATATGCGCTTCAATCAGACACAATTCTATTAGGCATTTCTCATTAACATTTACAAGTAAATAATATAATTAAGTTTGCTGGATACATAATCAATGCACAAAACCTCCATGGCCAAATTAACACACCAATACTGTAAAAATGATCGTAACAGTTTCTGACTCAAACCATAGTCATATTCCCTGCAAGCATAATATTGCATGCTTTTCAATGCATTTTAATATTTCAAAATAAGTTTTCTAATATATTACATTCCCACACTGCTATATTTTTAAATAAAATACGTTTCTCCCAAGCAGCAAGAAATGGCCTCATTATACTGTCACAAACAGTTATATATCAATGTCTTTTTCTTTGCTTCGATTTGATTTTGTGCAAAAATAATTTAGCTTTTTTCCAGACAGGTGCATAAATCCAATTTGTTGCATTTACTATTTGAATTTATGCTTTTGTTCTATTTAATACTACAGTATCTCTATAACCCAGCCCTGCATCTTCACAAAACAATAATTAAGAAGATTTTTTTTTTTCATTTTTATATACATATAAAATTTGAAAAATCTTCATTATTGTTTAAGATATATATAAAAGCTTTAATGCACTTATCAAAATAACAAATGCATTCCTATCTCAATAAAAAAAAATATATTTATATATATATTTAATTTAACTTACAATTTGCAAAGGAGTTGAAATGTGTTTAAATATTCTGTTTAATGTCCAATAACTTAATAATTATAACATTTATTAATAACATTAATATTAATATATTAATAACATTAATATAATAATACAATTTTTGGATATATTAAATAAGCCACAGTTGCTGCAGAAAACATTTGGATCATGTTTGCAATTTCTTCTGTCACTGGCCATAATTATAACCTTGAAATAAGCACTAAATTATGTCATAAATGTGAAAATGTAAGAAATTAACAAATAATCTAGCTCAGAGAGACA